>NW_009722298.1:0-57498 GCF_000703405.1 Apaloderma vittatum | reverse complement strand
TTATATATATATGTAACAAGTTGCATTTGGAAAAAGAATAATTAATAAAATCTTGTAGTTTTAAATGGGCTCTTACATTTCTGGTATTACTCTGTTTTTTCTGGCTTGGATACATAATTTCGTAAGTGCTATACAGCTGTAAGATGCGTGGAGTTGAGAACAGGTATCCAGAGTATGATTAACTCTTTATGTGAAGGATTTGATAAACAGCCAGCTGAACATGAGCCAGCAGTGTGCCCAGGTGGCCAAGAAGGCCAGCAGCATCCTGTCCTGTATTAGGAACAGTGTGGCCAGTAGGAGCAGGGAAGTGATTGTGCCCCTGTACTGGGCACTGGTGAGGCTGCACCTCGAGTGCTGTGAGCAGTTCTGGGCTCCCCAGTACAGGAAGGACATCGAGGTGCTGGAGAAGGTACAGAGAAGGGCAACCAGAATGGTCAGGGGACTAGAGGGTGAGTCTTATGAAGAGAGGTTGAGGGAGATGGGGCTGTTCAGCCTGGAGAAGAGGAGGCTGAGGGGAGACCTTATCACTCTCTACAACTACCTGAAAGGCAGCTGTGGTGAGACAGATGTTGGCCTCTTCTCCCTAGTGAACAGCGATAGGACAAGAGGGAATGGGTTCAAGTTGTGACGGGAAGTTTAGATTGGATATTAGGAAAAACTTGTTCTCCAAAAGGGTGGTGAAGCACTGGAACGGGTTGCCGAAGGGCATGGTGGAGTTGCCATACCCGGACGCATTTGAAAAACAGTTGGAAGAGGCGCTTGAGGGGATGGTTTAGTGTTTGAGTGGTGTAGGGCTGTAGGTTGGACTTGATGATCTTAAGATCCTTTCCAACCTTGGTGTTTCTGTGACTCTATGATTTTAAAAAGAAAATGTAAATTTTGCTATTCCAGCTATGACTAATCCTTGAAATCTGAGATTTGGTGTTTCATGGTTGTGTAATGAAGTTTGAAGTGACTTCTATTGAGATACTTTAGTAAATATGAAAACCTTTCATACATACTTTGTTTTCCTAAGAATTTACTGTTGAGCTGTTCTTTGATCAGTTTAATTACTTGGTGCAATTTTGAAAGTTAATAGTGCAAAACTCACTTTATTTGCATGGTATGTGATAGTAAGCAGCTTCTTCATGCCTTTAATTTTCTTTCATTAGGGGTGCTGTCTGCAATGTACTCCTGACTTGCTGTAAGGATAATGTGTGTCGTCTCTGGGCAGAGACTTTGTTACCCAATGACAGCCTGCTCTATGGTGGAGGATACAACAATTGGAGTGAAGCAGCAAACTTCACAAATAACTTCAAGAGAAATACTTCAAGTAAAGAAAAAGTGCAAAATGCTTTAGAGGTGAGAAGTGAAATTGAACCATGAGAATAAACACATGTGTGCACATGTGATTTTTAGACAGGATTGTAATTAGTAACTTGAACATGTATCAAACTAAAACCCTTTGTACAGCAAATGTAAAAAGGATTTGCTTAGGAAGTCTAAGCTGACGGCTGCTCTGCTGAGCTTTCACATTAGAAGACTCACTGCCTGTTCTGCTCTGGTAAATAAAGCAAAGGGGTTTGCAGGATCTAGTTCATAAGCCTAGGAAAGGTGTGGAGCACATCCTCTGTGTATAGGCTATGTGAAACCCAATAATGATGCTACCTTAAAATGTGTTGCAGGGGCTCATTTGTTACCTCTGAGGTTGCTGGATATTTTCTGGCTTCTCCAGCTGGAGAAAAGTGATAATGCGGAGAGAAGAAAGATAAAATTTGCCTTACTGCTTGTAGTCCTCAAGTAGAGCAGATGCTTGTAAGCTCTATCTCCAAGGCAAATGATCCTTACCAGATAGCGTTTTCTAACCAATGGGAAGCAGCAGAAGTTGAAGCATTAGTGGTCTCCTGCAAGGCTGTGTAGAGAGTATGTGGGCATTGTGCTTTTATCTTTTATGCCACATTCTTAGTACATGTGGCAGAGTTGCAAAATAGTCTGAAAGGCACAACGCAGTAAAGAAAAACATTCAAAGGGGCAGGGGAAAAGACACTGGAGACAGTTCTCTGTTCCTGTTGAAAATTAGAGGCAGCATTAGAGATCAGAAATATCAACTACATAGAAATTGAGAGAAAGCTATTTTACATGAGCATGGTGTAGTAAGATGCAAAGGACAGCAAGTGGAAAGAGTATGCTCAGAGTTATACTATCATCCTTAATACAAATCATATACCTTCTTGTACCTTTAGATGCCTATAGAGATATCTGCAGCACAGTGGGCTTGAACTGTGTGTGTAGAGGGAGACTTTAATACTGTTGTAGTCAGGAAGATCTTGAAAGTCGCTCAGCCCTTGTGGTGTATGTGCTGATCTAATCAGATCCAAAGTACTGATAAAGTTTTTAAGCCTCAGAAGTGAGAATATTCAGTTTTGCTGCTTTGTTTGTTCAGAATCTTTCATAAGCATGATGTGCATGAATAAGCATGGAACATTATTGTTTTCAAGTATACAGTCTGCACACTGAAATATGAAGCAGTTACTTCAAGGTACTGTATGGTACTTCATAAATGAATCTGAAAGCACTAGTATCTTTCTACAGTAGACAACCTGAACAATGTAATTTTTGCACGGAACTCCACTGATGCTTTAAAATAGCTTTTAAAGCATTCACTCACTAGTATCTAGAAAACGACTTACAGGTGAAATCTACTGTTTTTTGAAAGGAATTAAAATGACAACTTATTTTTCATGCAGTTAAACCTGAGGCACTTTCGACGAGGGAGGAGGAGGTCAGGTGCTGTTGTAGCACATACTGGATATGTTCCACATCAGCAAGATCCACATGAAGTTCACAGGAACGTCCCTCCTCATGCAAATGCGCTTTGTCACTTCCATATTGCTGCCAGTATCAATCCAGCTACAGGTAAGAAATGTGGTAAATCCTAGCTACGGAGTGAGCTGCAGTTTCTGATAGGTCTCTGTTACCTGTATAGGCTTAACTGGCTCAGATATATTTGTACAGTATTTACATGATGATGTGAAATTACTATCATGTTGGTTTCATTTAATGCGTGAGAGAACCTTCTTATACACTAATGATTTGAATTAATTTCTTCCATGGTAATCCTGTCTCGGTTTTGATCATCTATTAACTGAGATTCAGAGTGGTCTGAGATGCAAAAAGCTAGGTATTTGTAACCAGAGTTACGAGTTTACTTGAAATTGTATATGATATTGGGAACACACTGATAAATTAAAACTTTTCAAACTTTTTAAAATGAGTGTCTGACGCCAAGTGTCTGCATTAACCACACATCCCTGTACTTCTGTTGTGTAACTGTAAACAAAATACTCCTTCAACTTTTGTTCCGTAAACTTTAATGTTCTCTTGCTCTCAAGCAATATGTTGATAGGCATTGAGAGAAATCCCCTGTAGCTGCTATAATTAATGTTTTCATGATTGGTTGTGTATGCTGAAAATGAAGCACTGGTTTGTTTATTGAAAAACTGAAGGAAATGCAATATTGAATGGCCTTTCAGTAAGGTTTTGCGGCTGTGATCTGATTTCCTCTGTCTAGATTTAATGAACAAACATGATATATAATCCTTTTTCTAAACGAATTAAACTCTATCTTCTAAATAGTATTTTTAAATTGTTTTTTTTTTGTTCCTACTGACCCTTGTTTGAAAGGCCAGTTTTGACCTAAAGACATTCATGAGGAGTTCATATTTGTAGCTTTACAGCCTTTGTTATATTATGAAGGACTATTGCTGGGCTGAGTCAGCTGTAAGCACTTTCTCCTGTAGTATTAGAATTCGTCTTCGTCTTTTTTTTAGAATTGGTCCATGTTTATTTCAATAGGTTGGACTAGAATCACATCCAGCCTACCAGAAGGGAACTTTTGTTAGTCTTGTGCTGTACCGTCAGTGCTTTCCTATTTCTACAGTAAATATCTCTAGTCACATATGTTACTACTTGAAGTCATAAATGAAAATTTCTCCAAAGCTTCTTGGAGATTTGTAGTTCTCTTTGCATTTCTGGATCCTCAAATTGCACAAGGAACTAGCTAACTTTTTCATGTGGCTAGCATGTAGTTTTTCATTGTTCTTATATCAAGTCTTAATTGATGCACTTGTTTCCTTGTTTGAGTAAACATAATTTCACTTTTAGTAGTCTTTGCAATATAAATGCGTGCAACAGCAAATTTAAAAAATGAGAATAAAAATGATATTGGAAGATAATGGTAAAATATTTTCCTAGCTGTCTAAAACTTCTCATTGCCCTTTTTAATCTTGTATTGCTTCTGTGGTACCTGTATTAGTATTATCTATCTTATTACTGTTTTTTGGATCACTTGATCATTAACTCAGTGGATTGAAGGTTAACAGATTAATGAATGCAGAACCTCTGTTCAAAGTAACTTTGACATCCTGAATCTTAATTTGAAGAAGTATCTGTTTTCCCTCACAGCCAAGTCCTTGAGTACCTTGGTCTAACAGATTCTCTAAGTAGTCCTTTTAGTTTGCCCTTTTGAAATTAAATTTAATCCAAAAAAGTAATCGTATTTTCTTTCATTTGATTTAAACCAAATCAGTTTGTGATCTCTCACTTGAAAAATTGCCCTTATTGCAACATTCAGAGTACTTGATAAAAGCTAAGACCGAAGCAGCTTTATCATAGAATCATAGAATCATAGAATCATAGAATGGCCTAGGCTGGAAGGGACCTTAGAGATCATCTAGTCCAACCTCCCTGTTTTGGGCATCTCTTATTCCCTTCTTTTTTTGAAGACTAATGCTGTCATATATGAGAACAAGTGTATATTTAATATTTACTGTATTTGTGTTCTCTTGTTAAGTTTGAAACTCATTTTCTTAGAGCGACAAAGTCCTTGATAGACCACCTTTTATACTAACATGTTACTTAAACTGGTATCTAGCTTGGGTGAAGTTCAGTGAAAATAATAAACAGTGATGGTTAGGACAAAATTACGTCTAGGCAAATTCAGAAAAAGTTATTATATCCCAAGTCCTTAGGAGTTTTCTGAAAAGGGAGAATATGATTTGTAAAGCAAATAAGCATTCACTGAGGGTTTTGGTCAGAGCTGAACATCATTTAGAAGTTGGTAGTTTTGAGGTAGGAGAAGGGGCAAAAATGTGATTTCAATAGCAATCTTTTATTGTGTGCTCAATTCAGATTTTCTTAGGCTAAAGTGAAGGGAAGCTAATCAAAAGCCATCATTGGCTTTGAAAAAAAATGCGGAACTGTAGCAAAAAGAGACTTCTGGGTGAGAATTAAATACAGCTTTCAGCATGCTGCTTGTATTTTGAGGAATTCGCAATAAATCACATAGCTATTTTTTAGCCACACTTAATTTAGATTGTTTTGTTCTGCAGCAGTCTGATATTTTCTTGTATTGCTTTTTTGATTACTGCTTTATTTTTCACAGCCACCTAGGACATCAAGTAGCATCACAGGACAATGTAAATTAATAATCAAATCTATAGGAATTAGAAAACCTGGATTTACATGGTATTAGAAGATATCATTTAGTCACTGTACTAGTTGTTTTGCTAGTGTAAGCCCTGTTGTACATGGTCTTTGTTTACAGCATGTGCCTATTGCAGCATTTATTGTGGACTAGATGTTGGGAAATTAAACTGAATTCTTTTGGTTTGTACTGAACTATAGTAGCGAAAGACATGATAAATCAACAGATATGGGCAGTGGTACATCATGAAGATGTAACAGTACAGGGACATACTGTAATCCTAATGTAACCATACCAAAGAGCCTCCCCGTGGAACAACTTTTGTTGTAGAATCAAGCAATTTAATGGTGTTGGTGAAAGGAGTCACAAGTGACAATACACTTAGTGTATTTTTTTTTCCATGGTAGGAGTTCTGCTTAAAAACAATTTGCCTAAAATTATTTTTGACCAGACTACTTTGCTTTCAAAAATGTCAATATGTTTTTTTTTCTGGTAGATATTCCTCTACTCCCTTCTATCACATCTCTGAGTCTTGGTGAAAATGAAGAAAAAAGTGGACCTTTTGTTGTGCACTGGTTAAACAATAAAGAACTTCATTTTACTTTATCCATGGAAGTATTTTTGCAACAACTTAAAAAGAGTTTTGAACATCATTCTCTGGAGACTAATAGTGAGGAATCTAATCAAATGGATGGCAGATCAGAAGGAGGTAAAAGTCTTTTATAATAGACAAATGGTTTTATTTTACAAAGTAATTTGTAATGTACTCTCATGTGAGGCAAGAGACAGGCAACTTTACATGTAAGCATACAGACAGCTTACAATAGTATTTTCAGTCCTTACTTTGGAAGTACCTAAGTGTCTTTTGAAAATCTGTATCTAGAAGTTATCAATTTGTTTATTGTTATTCCAGAGATTTTGAGTTATTTATGCTGAAAACTGTGTTATTTAATTAAGCTGACCTTCAGACCTTTGCCTGAAAGTGTGTTAAAGCTTTGGAGGAAACAAGTGCAACTTTAGAATTAACTTTTTTTTTTATTATTCATGTACACCTAATTTAAACAGCCTTATAACACAATATGGTCAATTAACTTAAATATATACAATTTGGACATGATTGCTTCGTTCTGCCTATGTGTGCAAAAATTTATGTGAAGTGGGGAAAAATAAAACTATTTCAAATCCATGTACAGTATAAACTATTTTGGTTTGCTAGTCATTGAGGTTTGCTAGAGGGTTTCTGGTTAAAACGTTCATTTTTTTGTATTTGTCTGTGTATGAGTGTCTTATAAAAAGCTTGAAAGGTGCTCCAGAATAACACTGCTTGCTATACTTCTGCTTTCGAATATATATGTCTCTGTGTGTTCTAGAAGTTTTTGAAAATGGAGATCAGCAAAAAGGAAACCAGGAAAAGAAGGAACTGGGTGATGAGAAAACCACTCCAAGCCTTGTTCCTTTATCTTCTGCTATTATTGATCATGAAATTGAAGTACTGCTTTCTGAGTGGAGTAAAAATGCTGACATGCTATTCAGTATACATCCTATGGATGGTTCTCTACTGGTCTGGCATGTGGACTGGCTAGATGAATACCAGCCTGGCATGTTTCGCCAGGTGCAGGTACTTTATTTTTTCAGGATTATGCTTAGTTACTCAGTTACAAGTATGATGAGAAAATAACTTATTTCTCCCTTAAAATTCCAGGTGTCATTTGTCTCAAGAATTCCTGTTGCATTTCCAACGGGTGACGCAAACTCTCTTTGCAGAAGTATAGTGATGTATGCTTGTACCAAAAATGTTGACTTAGCTATACAACAAGGCAAACAAAAGCCTCCTGGCCTTACACGATCTTCATCTATGCTTATCTCTTCTGGACACAGTAAATCAACCAACAGTTTAAAACTAAGTATCTTCACACCTAATGTCATGATGATTTCCAAACATGCAGATGGGTCATTGAACCAGTGGCTAGTGAGTTTTGCTGAGGAATCTGCTTTTTCAACTGTACTCAGTATTTCACATAAATCCCGATATTGTGGTCACCGTTTTCATCTTAATGACTTGGCTTGCCACTCAGTATTACCACTGCTGCTTACAACCTCACATCACAATGCTCTAATTTCACCAGATGTTGAGAATGCAAAACAGTCAAATGATTCTTTGAAGTCTCAGGAGTCTCCAATAAGACTTCAGAGTAGAGGCAATACAAATGTAACATCCCAGGATCCCAATGCAGTTTACAGTGAACTTATTCTTTGGAGAGTTGACCCTGTTGGGCCTTTGTCGTTTTCTGGTGGAGTTTCTGAAATTGCTCGGATCAATTCTCTCCATATTTCGGCTTTTTCTAATGTTGCATGGCTGCCCACACTTATACCCAGCTACTGCCTTGGTGAGTTTTGTTTCCTGATCTGTGAAGTGTTCTAGAATAAGAGTAATACAATCCAATAATGCTATTAAATAGATAATTTAGCTATATTAGAATGCATTGGAAGGTATGTTAAGCATGGATCCTTTATTTCATAAATTTTCAATCTGCTGATACCTGGAAATTGTTTATTCCTGTGTGAGGAGTTGGTCTGTTCTTCCTTCTTTTATGTATTTGATATATTAGGAGGTAGGACAGTAAACTTCTTAGATGCTAGTGCGTATTTAAGATTGTATTGAACACTTAAAAGCAGAGGTAGATATTGCTGTGGTATGGAACTAGGGTTCTTAATTTCTTTTATAAACTTTGATTTGGTTACTGAGTCCAGCATGAAGCGTGCTAGTTCTTGCTAGCGAATATAAACTAAAAAGAAAGATTTTTTTCGTATGCTGTGTTGGTTTTTTTCATAACTTCAAAATTGCCTCTTGCCAAGAAAAAAACCCATATAGGGAGTGACTTGGTGTCTGAATATGATAACTTTGTGCATTCTTATTTTTCAGGTGCATACTGCAATTCTCCAAGTGCCTGCTTTGTGGCTAGTGATGGACAGCATTTGAGATTATATCAAGCTGTAATAGATGCTAAGAAACTTCTGTGTGAGCTCTCCAACCCAGAAATTTCTGTAAGTGAAAAGCTGTCTCAAGTTTGGAACTTCATTCAGCAGCACCAGTTTCAGACTTGTTGATAACAAAGCTGATTGATGAGAATTTCAAATTATGGTAGTTCAGGTCTGCTTTTTCAGAACAGGTATAGTAAAGCTTTTTTAGCATTGTATCCATATACATTCAGTTTAATCCCAAACTCTGTATAGTGAGGCACGTCAATGGTTGGGAAGTACCTCTGAAACACTTGCACTACGCAGAGTTGTAACAGATCAACAAACTGTGTGTGTTGTCCATCCTGAAGGAAAGTTGAGATGACAGTGCAGCTTGGGGAAGTGACAATAAAGTACTGAATGTGAGGCTTTGCAGATACTCTCATCACTTTTCAGCTGTTGAAAACAATGTGGCTCTTGATAAAACTGGGAATTTTTCCTGTGTTCTTGGTGGAGTGCAACCAATGTATGTTTAATGTTTTAGTTAACATTTGCTTATGATGTTGCAGCTACCTAGCAGGCCCCAGAAATGCACAAAACTGAGTTAACAAGAGCATCCCCCTGACTCTTTTTAAACAGAAATATGTTGGTGAAGTTTTTAACATCATAAGTCAGCAATCTACAGCTCGCCCGGGATGTATCATTGAACTGGATGCTATCACAGAGCTTGTAAGACTTTATTTTCTTTATTATTAATTTTTGTACTCATTTTATACCATAATCAGCTTGTTTGAAAAGTTTTAATAATAAAGGCTATACCTGTAGCTCTCCACCAGGTAAAGATGAGGTATTTAAAGATTGATTCTGAGATATGCTTGCTTTTGGTTTCATAGTACCTGTAAATGAAAAGAAAGCAAGTGATAAAGGTGCATTTTCTTGAGAAAGCTTTCATTGTTTTATATAGCACCCATGGTAGAGAGCAATTTTAAGGAGTGTGTTCATGATGCTCAATTCTTGTCTATGTTTATTTTTTTAGCATGGCAGGAAAACACAGTTATTTCATGTTTTTCAAGAGGACTTCATTTTAAATAACCAGAATGAAATAACCAAAAAGAACAGTTTGTCAGACTCTGGTAAAGTATTTCTTACACATCTTTAGATGCAGCTTCTATACTTTTTATATGTTAAAGGCCAAACTTCTGTCTAAGCTCACTGTGTTAACTATTACAGTTGCCAGTGACATAGCTAAGAAACTGTAAGAGTTGAGCAGGTAAAAAACAAAGGTGTAGAGCCATGAGTACATTCTGGCATTTAAATATGAACACAGCAAATTCAGTCAAGTAGTTTGAAATCTCTGAAGGAAAACATTGAAAGTTCTTTGTGTGTACTTTTGATGAAATACTAAGAAAACTAATATGATGAGAGTTGGATATGGTCAAACCATTGCATTTCAGTGTTAATTTACAACAGCTTAATATGATTATTTGCTAGCCAGCAAAATTTAGTTCTGTTTTCAGGTGAATAAACCCTAAGATCTTCCTGTTCTGAATTTCATCAGGAAACCAGCAGAGCGGATTCTCTGAAAAGTTCTACTTAATAGTAGTAGAATATACTCAAAATCATTCTTTGCTACATATGTGGCATTTACATTTGAAGTCAATTCCTGTTTCAGTAGGTAAGCCCTCTTTCTTGTGTTTTTCTGTTTAGGAAAATGTTTCTATCTTGTGAATATATCTGCTTTTCTCTGTGTTCTAAATTGTATTTCAACTTCTTGAGAGGATGTTCAGTTCAGTTAGAAGCTTTCATCACAACCCATTTTTTATTGATTACTTCTTAATCTTTAGAATGCTGAAGCTTCTGAGTTAAGCCAATCCCCATATTCTAAAGACAAATATGTTTATCTGATTTTAATACAGCCTAACAGTTCAGGTGGTTGGATTCTCAAATGTTTTTGTTCTGCAGTTTTTTAAACATAAGTTCTAACCTGGACCATAGTCTTGAGCACGTAAACAAGAGGGATATTAAAATTATGAACAATTTTGAAGATTTGAAACAATCTCTCTTTCAGACTACCAAACCACCACAGAAAGCTGTAAGGCTTTTAAAGTAAGCTAAGATTTACCTCAGTAGCTTTTTGTTAACATTTAAAGTTTCTAAGAAAACAATCTGGTATTCAACACATACCAGAGGAATCTGTTAGAATGTGTATTTCTGTCATTTCAACCAAATTGGTATTTGTCTTACTATTGCTTTCAAAGGCAGAATTCCTTCAGTTGTTTGAAGTATTCCTGCAGTTAGTTTTAATTTTGTGATCTACTTAAATGATGAGGACAGTATCAATAAGGATTTTCAACCAACCTATTGGCAATCTTCATGTTCCAAATTGATCAAGTTAATTCTTTAGCTCTTGACTTTTATTAAAAAAAAAAAAAAGTAGTGAAGCATTTGTATTGCATTATCTCCTAGATACTACATCTTAAGCAAATATTAAAAAAACTTTTCTTTAAACTAATTTTCCCCAATTTGTAAGGTAAGACGTGGAGGTCTTAATTTTCTCTAGCTGCAGGTATTTTGTGCTTCATGAAGAGTTAATATCTGTGGATAGCCACCTATGTATCTCTTTTACGTGCAGTTTGGGAGTTTCTAATTACAGTTTGATGTGTTTAAGACTGAAGCGTTAAAAGCTATAACTTCTCAGCAGTTCTAGAATTTCAGAAGTATTTAATCTGAGATCTGCTAGCATTTCTCTTGAAATCTGAATATGGGAAGATATTTCATTAAAATGAAAGTAGAATGTCAAGTCATGTTTGATCGATGGTTTTGGAACTTCTAAGGTGAGTAAGATTATGCTAAAAGAAGTCACTGACTTGTTTTAAAATCAACAATGTAAACTTTTTTTTAGATGAAAAGGTAGATTCAAATACACCTGAAGCAACAGCACAAGCAGAAGAGTTGTATTCTTCACCAGATCCAGAGAAGGTCCAATCACCTTTCACTCAAAAGTATCAGGCCTGTAGAGCAAACCTTCAGAGCACCAGCTGGCTGACTCTGTCTTCCAAAATGGTGTATAGTCAAGAGCTGAATTTGCCAGAAGGAGTAGAGATACTAAGTGTAAAGCCATCAGCAGGTTTGTAATTTTTTTAAAAAGAATAAAATAGGGAATCCTTTCCTTTTTGACTTTGATCTTAAAATAGAAATAAAGTAATAATAAGTTTGATATTTTTTATTAAAATAAAAACACCTGCAGATGGATCTAAAATGTTGGCTAAAAATTACTCCCTGGACTTCCTATCTCAGTCCTGGGACTAATACAAAAAAAAAAAAAGCTTTTATATAAGGTATGATAATAATTGAATTCCAGATTCTTGCAATAAAAGCAATTACAGAAACAAAAATCTGTTTTGTGGTCATTCATAATAGGTTTTTTGTAGGATCTTATACTTAAATATTAAGGCTTCCATCAGCAGTCTTTCAAAATTTTGTAGAGAAGTTTAGATTTCTGAATGGCAAATGTTTGATTGGAGAGATGATAGATGTTAATATTAAGGTTTAAGTCATAAGACTTGACCCCTCTCTAGCGCTTAAAATGGAAACAAAGTGTTAAATGATTTCATAAAATTTTTTCATGTCTCTTCTGTGAGGCCCTGCAAACCACCCTCTTTGTGAGGAGAGGCTAATATTTTTTTTGTGTTTCAGAATAATAAAATAATTGAGTAAAAATGACTTTACTTTTTCTTGCTTTTAATATTTCTCCCAGTAAAAATGTTTTTAATTTCTAGGACATCTGAGTTCTTCTTCCATATATCCTGTTTGTCGTGCACCATATCTGCTGGCTACTTCATGCTCTGATGGAAAAGTTCGATTCTGGAGATGCAGAGTTACCACTGAATCGTCAGCTTCTTCCATGCCAGAATATAGCACGCATAATGATGTTACATATGTATGGGAAGAATGGCCATTACTGATTGAGGATGGACTTCTTAGTAGTAGTGCTATTAATGTTCCAGGAAGGCCAACTGAAGTTAGCTGTGCACACACGAACAGATTAGCAGTAGCATACAAACAGGTAACATCTAAAACCAGTTATCTTTCTCAAGATTTTATAATGCATGTTAGTATTTTTGAATGTGAATCTACAGGGGGTTCTTCTTGGATTCTAGAACAGACTCTTGATTTAGATGAGATAGGCACCGTGTTAGGCTCTGGGGTTAGTATTGATAGTACTTTAGTGGAGTATAACAGACAAGACATTTCTCTCTCTCATGGTGGCAATAGTATGCCCAGCGCTAAGCACTTGGTACACTTAGATTGGATGTCTAGGGAAGATGGTTCCCATATTCTAACAGTGGGAATAGGATCGAAACTTTATATGTTTGGTCAGCTGTCTGGGAAAATGCAAGAGCAAAACGGTAAGGAGATTGCTACAATCTCCCACAGTAGCAGTACAAAGGCTACAGCCCTTTCTAGGTTTGTTCTGCTGCGTTGTGTCGACTTAGTTTCATCTGTGGAGGGATCACCTCCTTTTCCAGTCTCGTTGTCTTGGGTGCGTGATGGCATTCTTGTTGTTGGAATGGACTGTGAAATGCATGTTTATTCCCAGTGGCAATCTCCTTCCAAGCAGGGACTAGTTAGTACAGATTCCTACAGTGGAAGTACGCCATGTATAACTAGCTTAATGAAACAAAGTCAGTCAGCTGCTTCTGGTCTGCATCCACCAAAGCGAGCCTTGACTAGATCTATGACCAGCCTTGCACAGAAACTTAGTGGAAAAAAGTCTGCCTCTGATCTGTCTATGGAAATGGAAGATTCTGGACTTTTTGAAGCAGCTCATACATTATCTCCCACTTTACCTCAGTACCATCCTTATCAACTGTTGGAACTCATGGATCTTGGTAAAGTACGTAGAGCTAAAGCTATTCTGTCCCATCTGGTGAAGTGCATTGCTGGAGAGGTGGTTGCTGTAAATGAATCTGAATCCAATCTTGATAAGAGGCTCAGATCTCTGACCATCAGTGCTAGTGGAAGTACTGCAAGAGATCCCAAAACGTTCAGCAGAGCTGAGACTACAGACTATATTGAAATAGACTCTGTTCCACCATTGCCTTTGTATGCTCTGCTTGCTGCAGATGATGATTCATGTCATTCCTGTTTAGAGAAGTCTAATAATCAAACCAACCATAATATAAGGGATATGACGACTGACAGTTACGAAGATCTCTTTCAAAACACTGTTACAAGTACAGATGAACTGATGCTTGATGTGGATGAAGACAGTTCAAAACCAAAAGTCATCGATCTTTCTCAGTATAGCCCAACTTACTTTGGACCAGAGCATGCCCAAGTTCTTTCTCGTCACTTGCTTCATTCAAGCTTGCCAGGTCTGACTAGGATGGAGCAAATGTCATTGATGGCCTTGGCAGACACAATTGCTACTACCAGCACTGACATTGGAGAAAGCAGAGACAGAAGTCAGGGTAAGCTATCTCTTCCAAGTAAAATGTTCTACTGTGTTTCGTGAACTTCTTTGAGAGTTTTTCCTTTTCTGGAATATTTTTGTGGCTTATGAAAGCACATCATAATTTTGTTTCATACTATAGCCTGTATTATTTACTGTGCCATCAGAGTATTTACTGTTCAGATAGTTTCAAGACTTCAGACTTGCATAAAATCAAATTTTGTTTTGCTGTTAATGCCAGTGTTAGTCCATCAGTCCGCACATCACAATTGTTTCTACTTTGCTTTCGAAGAGACAAGTTTCTAACGGTCAGTGTTTGTTGCACCATGCAGAGAAATTGAGAAATAAGTTTATGGATTTTTTTATATAACGCTTTTTCTGTTGCTTGCATTAAGACCAAATAACATCTTATATTTGAAGTTTTCCTCTTTCCCGTTCCTTGAAGGGAAGAATTGTGAATTAATCTGTTAGTGTTTATGATCTTAAAGCATCAGTAGTCACAGAAATGTGAAGTATTTCTTTTGTTAAGACACACCATAGCTACTTTTAGAAGTTTCTCTGAAGTGTGTATAAAAATCCTCTGTTTCATTCCAGGTGGAGAAACTCTTGATGAGTGTGGTTTAAAATTTTTACTGGCTGTTCGGCTGCACACGTTTTTAACAACTTCACTTCCTCCTATACACCGAGCTCAACTCCTTCACCAAGGTAACTGATGTGTTTTCTTAGATGATATGTATCATAGTGATGTACACCTGATTTCTGTGCTGCTGACATACCTCTGTAGAATCAATAATTTGGGCTTTTTATTTTGTTTTTAAATACTGCTCAGTAGGAATGTATGCCATAACAAGAAAATCTGTTTTATTTTAGGTAGAGATCTTGGAATTGAAGTGATTTTTTTAATACAACAATTTTCTAGTTTTATTTTTTCTATTTTCTGAAAGAACTGGCTTTTTTTTACTTGTAGTATCATATTGCTCCAGTAACCTTCTGTAGGACTAATACAGTAGAAATTGGAGTATATAGTTACTTATTTTTTTTAGGACTTTAAATGCTTTTTTTTTCCGTATGCTTACTGTAATTATCTAGTGAACTATTTTAGGTAGTTTTATCTGGTATAATTTTACGTAGTTCCGAGCTGATATTGCAGAGGACTGAATGAGATGGATTTGATTAGGCCTAATCAAATCTAAAGGGCTAGCTGTGATTACTTTACCTTTTCATGACAGTTGGTGGCATTTCCAATCTCATGGCTTGTCAACTCTCAGCTGCATCAGAGATTGGAATTTGCCGGGACTGCTACAACAAAGTACTGTTAAGTTAGTTCTCCAGTGGAATACTTCTAGCTGGCATACTTTCGCTTCCGCTGGGCTGAGAAATTGGTGAGAGTAAGAAGTGCCTCCAAAGCATCTGAGGTGGTGCAGCTGTGTGTGCCTCTGTGCAAAGAAGCCTCTGCTGGCCCTCAGTAGTTGCAGTTATCCATAGCCAGCTGTGCAGCTGCTTAGTTATTGCCATCTTCCTCACAGGTTTTTTTTATTTCTTTCAGTTTCCTTTTGTATCTGTTTCCTCAAAGCTTTTTTTTACTGTAATTATCTGAAACGTTTTTTACTGTAATTATCTGAAACTGTTTTCTAATCTAAGTCAAAAGAGTGAACCTAGCTTTCAAAACTTGAAAGTTTGACCAGTATGTCGTACTTTGATGTGTCATGGCTGATCTTAATGCCACCTACTATAAGTATATTTTGAGCTTCAGTCAGTTACTGTTTTCTGAAAACTTAAAAGAGTTTACATGTGAAAAATGTTTTCATCTCTGTGAGCTTTGTTTAATATTTGGTGTACATTGCTTGCAAATATTCTTAAATTTCTATTGCCTCATTAGCAGTATACTTAAAAATCAGAAAATAAACAGTTTGACCTTCTTTCCTTCTACCTTTCCTACACCCTGGACTTCAGATTCTGGATTATTTCAGCAATGAATCTCTCCTTTTTTTTCTTTTTTTCTTTTTTGATGGCTTATTATGTAGGCTTATCTACTAGTCATTTTGCTTGGGCATTTCATTCAGTAGCAGAAGAAGAACTACTGAGCATGCTCCCTGCAGTGCAGAAAGGAGATCCAACTTGGTCAGAACTCAGAGCTATGGGCGTAGGATGGTGGGTTCGAAATATCCATAGCCTGCGAAAATGCATAGAAAAGGTAAACATAGCATTCTGAAGTAAAATTACTAAAATTTTCAAACATCTGCTCTCTGGTGTTTACCGTTCAATTTATGTGGTTTTTAAATTTTTAAATACATTTAGTGTTTCTGAATGTTTTGTGCCATATTTTTTGTACATCTAGTTTCTTGTATAAATATAGACTATTGTAGTACTTCAGGTTTCAAATTCTAGTGTGAAATACGTTTTGTGCTTTTAGATATTCCATTTTAAATCTGGATGTGTGCAGTGCTTACTGTGGATGCTCAGATGCTCAAGATACAGGTTTAACATACAGGGGTTTTAATATCAAAAATAGGAAACAGACTACAGAAAAAAATTCTCCTTAAAAACTTATCAGAAGTGGTAGCAACTAAGATTTTTTACATGTCTTGCAAACTGATAGATTTCCATCATAATGAAGCCTTCTATTGTTTCATTTGGCTTGGATTTTTTGTGGGTTTTTTGGAATTATGCCACAGGTGTGGCAGTAACCTCATTATCACCTGGTTTAAGTTCTTGGAAAAGCTAGGTGTACTGAGGTATAAAATAAAATGACATATACAACACAGCTTGACTACGAAACACTAAAATGCACGTCTCCTACTTTCACTTTTCAGTCTTCAGCAGTTAATCATGATCTTGTGAAATTTACCTTCATTGCATTAACAAAAATTTGAAGTTGCATTAAAAATTAATTTGAAGTACTGTGCGCCTGCATTTAAGGTTACCTTCTATGAGTCTTGAAGCATTCTTGTTGCCACTAAGTTCTCCTTCCTTTCCAACCTCCAAAAGTAATCTCTGAAAAACTGTCGTGACTCATCCCAGCCTGTTCTTCAAGACTCCGTCGGTCCTTTGGTTACCAGCATCTAATAAGTTAATTTTTTTAAGATTTCAGAAACTGATTTCAGATGTAGGCATTCCCATTTGATCTGCCAAAAAGCTTCTAGAACTGGAAGAGCATTAGCTAAATGATAGGAAACAAAAACAAGGTGTTGAAGCTGTGGTATTTTCGCATGTTCGTATGTCAGACTCATGATGAGAATAGAGATCTTATTAATGAGAACTTGGCAAGCACGGTGGGGCATGGGATACCAACAGGACCAAGAATACCATTTAAGATTCATTTAAGTTTTGGTTGGATTTTTTTGCTGTTGAACTATCTTCACAGGTGGCTAAAGCAGCCTTTCAGCGTAACAATGATCCACTTGATGCGGCCATTTTTTACCTTGCAATGAAAAAGAAGGCTGTGATCTGGGGATTATACAGGTAGGGAACACGTGAGCTCTTACATGGAGTTTCACACTGTCTGCTCTGATTTTGGGGCAAAAGTTGAATGCGATGGTAATCCCAAAGAAGCACGAATCACTGGAACCTGAGACTTGATTTCTGAATTAGTCACTACCTCGAAAGGGTAGGTTTTAAGTTTCTTGTATTTACTAAACTTGCTGTTTCTGAAGGTAGATGTTTCAAGTTTTACTCTCAAATCTACTGTAATTTCAATCACTGCTTAATTCTGATGTACTTTTGAGGAATATCGGTGTAATGTGTCTAAAGACATTGCTTATCTTTTAGAGCAGTGTTACAAATTTTACCTTAAGTTCGGAGGACTGAATTAAGTCTGTCTTCCAAACTGCAACTTCGTAATATGGCGTTCAACACTGCAGACTTCTTAAAAAGTAGTTTTTGCTATACTATTAAATGCCCACCTGGGAAAAATGATCTTTTCTCTGTTTGTGTGAGGTTAACTGAAACTACCGATAGTTTTTGTATTTATTTAAGTTTTTGTTATTTTTAAATATGAAGCCTCTTAATCTCCCAGTGTGGTGAGAGCCTCTGCATTTCCAGATGAAAAGATCCCTGTAAAATTCTACCAACAAGAGCTGTAATACATCTAGTAAAATATATAATATTTATATCAATTATGTTCAATATAATATTTATATCCATTATGTTCAATATACAGGTCTCAAAAAGACACTAAAATGACACAGTTTTTTGGAAACAACTTTGCTGAGGACAGATGGCGTAAAGCAGCTTTAAAGAATGCTTTTTCTTTGCTTGGCAAACAGCGCTTTGAACATTCTGTGGCTTTTTTCTTGTTGGCAGGACACTTGAAAGATGCAGTGGAGGTAATAATATGAACTTTTTTTTTTTTAATATTTAAGGCTTTTATAGTGCCCCACAATTACAGATATGTTGAATACGACTTGTGTTTTACATCAGTATGACCCCTGAAGATTCTGGTTTGTGCTCTTCCCCTCCCTGCCCTTCCTCCACTACCCCCACAGTTAATAACAAATGCAAATACTTGATCTTAATATTTTGATTCTGTTTTAGCTCTCATACTAGTGATACTAAAAAAAACCCCATGGTTAGATTTTCTATAATAATACTGAGAGGCTGTCGTACTATTGACTTGCTTTCAGATTGTCTGCCTTGCCATAAATGAAGACAACATATTTTTTCATTAGAAAGTTCCAGGTGTGAAAATGATTTTTTTGACACAGTGATGTGGGTTGGCTCCTAGAATCAGTTCACAAAAAAATAATTTCCTTAGGTCTGTTTGAATTCAAAGGCTGGGAGGAAGTTTGTCTCTTTACAGAACAAAACATTCATTATCAGAGTTTAGTAACCAAAACATCCAGCTTCAAGGAGTGTCATGTGCACAATGATTTATTGAAATTGGTTGATTTTAAAGATCTATTGTCATGTCAGGCTTAAACTAAAGGAATTGCAAATTAGATCCTGTATATAATAATTAGGCACAGCTATTCTCCACAGTTTGTGCTAATTTTTTTTTTAGTTTATAGGCTTACTTACCTCTGTCTGAACGGATTGATAGCACTTTCTGTCTTGTGATTATTTTAACCAGAGGAGAATAACATTTGGTCTTGCAAATGTATTTATTTTCAATTAGGTATGCCTTGAAAAACTGAATGACATTCAGCTGGCTCTTGTAATATCAAGACTTTATGAGTCAGAGTTTGAAGTGTCTAGTACGTATAAATCTGTACTACAGAAGAGAGTTTTGGGAAGTATGTTTCCTGGAAAGGAGAGCTCAGGAAACATACACTGTGACCCTTTTCTGCGGAGCATGGCTTACTGGATTTTGGAAGATTATAGCAAGGCTCTTGACACTTTGATTAAACATTCTGTTGAGGATGAAGGAGGTAAGAATATTTTTTTTTGCCTGTTAAGTTGGTTTTAGCTGTTACTTCATTTTTGTAGATTCTTAGAGCAAAGTCTGAACATGAACAGATACTGCATGGTTGCATGCCATTGCTAGTAAATAGCTTGCTGTAGCAATGTGTGTGTTTTGTATAGTAAATGTGGTGACTGAGTTGTTAATTATTCTTTAAGCCATGAAAGGATAGTTAATTTATCCTTTAAGTATGTGAATATCAGGATATGGAGTGACTCTGACTCTGCAGTGATGCAGCTGTTTTTCCATCATTACCTTAAAAATAAAGAGGCAAATTATTTCCGTCACAACCTAGGAGAAAAATTCTGATTTCACAGTTACATTGTAGAGTCTGGAAGACGTGGTGTGTTATAGCCTTTAGTCCTTGGCAAAAATGGTTACCCCAATGATAATCTGCCATAGGAAAGATTTTCATATTTTTTATGATACAAGCAGGCCCATGTGGTGCCTGAAATAGCATGTGAGTCTCCTAAAATGATTCTTTTTGCTGTTCACTCGCTAGCTTTATAGGCCCTCTAAAAATCAGTTCTATAATTTCCTGAAGTTAATCTCCTCAAGGAAATTAACTGTTTCAGGTCCCTAGTAGTTAGTGTGCTAGCTAACTCTTGGCTACTGAGAGAAGCTTGATATAGATAAATGAAGATTTGAATCCCTAGATTTGTGTAATTAATTTTAAAAATTGATTTCAGAAGTTTCTTGCCTCAGAATAATTTTGGGTAAACTAGGGATATAGTTTTAGGTCACTTCAGTGTTGGTCATGTCATCCTGTGTAAAATCATTTTTAAATATTATTACTCTTTAATCAGTTCAGTGTCTTGTATGTGATGTTTTACTTTATTTTCTTACCTAAAAGGTGCTCTTCATGTACCTTTTCCTATAATCTGTGCTGTAACTCCTGTTAAAGACACTGTGTCTGTCTCCAATAACCTGGACACTTTGAAAGATATGAGCATCAGCATAGAATGATTTACATATCTTTTTGTGTTTTGGTTTTGGACATGAATAGATTGTATAGGTGCTTCACTGCTGTATCATTCATTTATTTGTATGTAATACTGATTCCAATATCTATAAATGTTTATGCATTTCCTGGTTCTAATTTAAGTTACATTTTTGTTAAGAGGCAGACAAAACAACAACAAAAAAATTGGAATTTTTTAAAACTTTTTTTGAATTTTTTTGATTTAGCAATGGGAATGTAAACTGAACAGGAATGTGGTCTTATTTGACTGCAGTAGAACCAGCCTGACTGCAAGGGAAAGAAATGGCAACTGTTTAAAATTAAAAGCTTCTGGTTTTGGTAGTGATTAGGTTTGTCAATGTCCTCCCTCCCAAGACACTTAAATGATAAAGCTGCAAAGAAAGGGGAAAAGAGGGATACAGTGAACAATTGAATAAATATTAAGATCCCAAAGTCTTCTTTGTGAATTTAGAACTTTGCAGATGAATTATTTCATGCAGAATGATATATTATCCTCATCTTACAATATCTTTTCAGATGAAGGAGGTGGCCCGTCAAGTTGTAACCCTGCTGTGTTTAACTTCTATAACTACTTAAGAACACACCCCCTCTTATTGAGACGTCATTTTGGCTCTTCTGATAAGTCTTCTGCACATGTTTGTCTAACAGTAGAAAGTGGATTAGCTGACAAAATCAACCTAGGTGAAAGACAACTGTTTTTCACCACTGCATATGCACATCTAAAAGCTGGTTGTCCAATGTTGGCCTTAGAAGTGTTATCAAAGATGCCCAAAGTTGTCATGAGATCAAAGTCGTTCTGTAGATCTCCTAGTTTAGGGGATACTACTAAAGATTTCTCACCATCTTCTCCAGTTAAAGACTTGGAAGCAAAAGACCGGTCTTCCAGTGTTGATTGGTCACAGCCAGTATTGAATGGTCTAGGTTCATCTTCAGATTGTTCATCAGAACAACATTCAAGTTCAACTCTTTCCTTTGACTGGAGCCAGCCAAGTGTGGTATTCCAGGATGAACCTTTGAAACTACAGTCAGACAGTGATGAAAGTGATGAGAGTGAAGATTCTTCCCTGGTAATGAAAGACATAAAACCCCTGAAGAAAACTGAAAAATTATATGAAACGAGTTCTAGCTACACAGAATCTTTTAGTGTAGTTGATGACAATGATATTCTAAGTCCATCTGAAGATACAATTTCAGCACAGCTGAAGTTTAGAGCATGCCTGAAAATTCTTACTGTAGAGCTTCGTACACTGTCCACTGGTTATGAGGTAGATGGTGGGAAGTTGAGGTATCAGCTTTATCAATGGCTTGAAAGAGAAGTGGTAGCTCTTCAAAAGACCTGTGATTATGGTGTCGATGTAGAAGTACATTCAGGAGTTAGTAGGATACAAGAAGAAGCTACTTTACGTGAAAACACTGAAGACTTAGCTGACCAGCAAA
Source organism: Apaloderma vittatum (assembly GCF_000703405.1). Taxonomy (NCBI): domain Eukaryota; kingdom Metazoa; phylum Chordata; class Aves; order Trogoniformes; family Trogonidae; genus Apaloderma; species Apaloderma vittatum. The sequence continues at coordinate 35,804 of NW_009722298.1, read as the reverse complement.
AAAATAATCTACAGAAAGAAGACTTTCAGAAAAGACGCCAATGGCTTCTGAAATACCAATCTCTTCTAAGAATGTTCCTTAGTTACTGTATACTTCATGGCTCTCATGGTGGAGGTTTGGCATCTGTCAGAATGGAATTAATTCTGCTGTTGCAGGAATCTCAGCAGGTATGTGGGGGAGCTTAGTCTGTTTTTTTTTCTCTACTTCAGATTTGTTGTAGCTTATTTTTTTTTAATGTGTTGGATATTATTGTTGAAGTTTTCCCACTATAGCAGGCACCTGTTTTATGATAAATGTAATACTGTTACTAACATTATTTTTGTCTATAGACTGTGGATGTTTTGTTGTTTAGAATCCCTTACCCCTCCCTTCAAAGTTCTTCTCTTTCCTTTAGGAAGCTGTACTATCACTTCATATATGTGTTTCTTGCTTGTTTTTAGGAGCAGTCAATACAGATAGCTTCCAGCCCTCCGTCAGAGCAGAGCTCCATACCTCTGCTATTTGCTTGCACAGCTAGTGCCAAAACAGTGGTGGCTAATCCCTTGCTACATCTTGGTAACTTAACTCATGATATATTACATGCCATAATAAACCTTGATTCACCACCTCATCCAGATGCTCAGAACAGCAAGGTGTGTATATTTATTTCTTTTTGATAGTTGTTTGGGTTTGTTGTTGCCATTGTCCAGTTTGAAGCCATGAGCGTTTTTTCTGACAGCATGAACACCTTCTGGTGTGCCTATCTGTGAGATGTAATAGAAATGTGGAACATATGTTGTGCTACCTATCTTGGGCTAAAGTAATATCCACTTATTGTTGAGGTGCTGAGCATCTGGTCCAACAAGCTGAAGTAGATTGGCTGCTTTCTGGACTGGGTATTTGTCCAACATGACATACGTTATGGAAAACGTGTACTACACTACCAGTATTGTCTTTATGACAATATCACAGAATCATAGAATGGTTAACGTTCAAAGGGACCTTGAAGATTGGACCTTGAAGATCCAATCCCCTGCTGTGGGCAGGCACACCTCTCTCCCACTGGACTAGATTAATCACCAAGCCTGGCCTTGAACACTTCCAGGGATGAGACATCCACAACTTCCTTGGGCAACCTGTTCCAGTGTTTCACCACTCTCATGGTGAAGAATTTTTTGCTTATATCTAATCTAAATCTGCCCTCTTACAGTTTCAGACTATTGCCCCTTGTCCTATCTCTACAGGCCCTTGTTAAAGGCCCTTCTCCAGCTTTCCTGCAGGCCCCTTGCAAGTGTTGGAAGGTCGCTATTAGGTCACCCCGAAGCCTTCTCTTCTCCAAGGAGAAAAAACCCAGCTCCCTTAGCCTGGATTATGTTACATTAATAGTAAACTCTGCATTTCCGTCCAGACATAAATGAAATTAAGCCTAGAAGTACAAAACCTGATTGGCAGTGATGTGTCTTAAACTTTTATATGAAAAAATATATCTGTTCATGCAGTAAAATATAGCCTATTTTTTTAAGTTATGTTTCTGTAAGTTTTCTTCTGTATTTAGTCTTGGACCAGAAACCAAACTTACAACTTTAGCTTAAGTCTTTCCGGAAGTCTTTTTATGCATTAAGTACCAAATAGTGTTTAGCTTTAATAGGGATTTCTAAAGAACACTCAAGCGATTGCTCATTTCCTAGTCTGTGCTTCATTTCAGAGGGAATGGGCAAATAAGTATAATAAACTCATTTTCTTAACTGACCCTTTTTAATCAAGACATTCTGTAACTCTTGACAGAAGTGTGTTTTGTGATATATTAAGGAACTATCAGCTATGGTAAAAATAGTGATCAATGTGACTGAGTAAATTGCGTGTATCTTGGAGCTAGATAAGAATTGGTCAAAAACTAAGCTGCAGCACAATTTTCATTTGGAAGCAAAACCTTTGTATTTGGACTCAACATATTGCTCCTGTCGTAGGGTGTAATCATAGAATCATAGAATGGCTCAGGCTGGAAGAGACCTCAGAGATCATTTTAATCCAGCCTCCGTGTCGTCAGGGAGTATAGAAGTATAGAAGTTTAATATGTTACTGTTTCTTAATTAAAAACATTGCAGCTAGAGCTCATTTGTGATTATGGGTTGGTGTGGTGAGTGGTTCACCATCCCTTTAATTGCAAAGTAAACTGATACATCTGAACTGAGTTCTGAAGAGAAGATATCTTTCATAACTGATTTTTGCCATTACATTCTTATACCTTCCATATTCAGTGCTTGTTCCTCTGTTACAAATCTGTACATGTGAAAGGCTGTGATACTAACCATGGTTCATCCTGAGTGTAATATGTTCTGTAAAACCTTTTCTTACAGATATATGTAATGCATACCCTAGCAGCGTCACTCTCTGCCTGCATCTACCAGTGCCTTTGTGATGGCCATAGCTACAGGTAAAGATCTATGAGAAGTGCTTTGTAGAGAATGATCAACACACTGTCTCACTGTACACTTGCCTACATCTAGAAGGGGCTATGGCTTGAATAGTTTTAAACATAGCGCCTTTTTTGTATATAAATACAATATCCTACTTTTCTGTTTCACAGCTCATTTCAAGCAAATCAATTCACTGGAACAGTGTATCAGACAGTGCTATTAACTCAGCGCCATTCTCTAAGAACAAGCTTAGAAGAAACAGTGACTCCCAATACGTCACCTGCTCAATGGCCAGGTATCTAGAGTTGATTAGTTTCTTTCCTCCTAAGGAAAACTTCATTGTCTACATCCGCTGCAAGAGCATGTAGCTATGCTCTGGACTTTGTAGCAGAATTCTGGACTAATGTGTGGTAAAAGTAAGTTCTTATAATAAATTATCTTCACTTTTCAAAAGCTGTAAGCTAGTAATTGTGGTTATTCACTAAGTTGATTTATATTTGCTTTAAAAAAAGTTAATGGGGGTCCACTAAAGGGCAAGTGGTCAGAAAGTGGGATTGTTGTCCTGTGCTCTGCTTGCTCCCTCTGCAGGCAATAGATCAGCCTCGTTATTATACTTCTATTTAAAAGGACTTGAAAGGATAACTTATTTTGTGCTCCATCTCAGAGTGATTGTAGCTTATGTATAATTTTTGAACTAACTTGAAACTTCTGACAATGAGAAGTTTATAATGAATTAAGTTTTTCTGTAGCTCTAAAATCCATGTAGGCATTGAGGTAATTATTAATATGTTCAGACCTATACTCGTGAGACTATACTAGTCACATTAGATGGAGTGTAAGCTACATAATACATGTCAGTTTAAAGCATTAGCTTTAATTTAAGTGTAACCAGAAAGACGCTTTCATATTATGGGATTTGTTTTAACAATATTTCATGTGAAAGAAATCTTTTGGAGAACCTTAAAGCAGTGTTTTGTTTGCTATACTGTTTTTTTCTTCTCTGAAAAACCTTCTGTCACTGAATCTACGGATTTATAGAGAGAAATCAGATTGTCGTTTTCTCCTTATCTCAGTTGCAGAGTTAAATGCCTAATGAATGAGAGATGAGATTGTTAGCAGTTATGCTTAGAGGTGACATCACCTTGAACTGATTCCTCTTTTTCTAATAGCTTCATATGCTTCATGTACAAAGCAGGAGTACAACATAAAACAGAATTCTTTGGTTACTGCTATTTGTATTTTCACTTATGTGTGCAAAGTGATATAGTCAGAGCCACTTCTGCAACTCTACAACTTTTTGTGAGAGCATAAAAACTGCAAGATGTTTAGTACTTGGGTAAAAGTACAGTTGGAGGTTGTCAGACAATGCATCATTCAAGTTGATGCCCGTGAGTTTTGGTTAGTTTTACTGCTGTAAAGTCAAAGAGTTTAGCATTTCAACTTACAGTGTTATGATGGAGTTTATAAACCTAACTGATGAAACAAGTACAACATGAAAGTCAATGCAGATAGTTTTATTTTAAGTTTTTGGATGCTGCGTATTGAATATATGGTGAAACACTAGATGAAAAGTAGAGAATAAAGAGGTAACCCTTTGCTGAAAGAGTGGAGGAGCTACAAAAGAGAGACCTTGAGACATAGGGTCAAGTAAGATTCATGTAACTAAACCTTGTGTGATAGAGTTTCAGTTCTAGGCAGTTGAAATAAAGCTGTGAGTCCTCTATTTAAACTATAGCCTAAAATTTGAGTGGTTTTTTGTGATTTCCACCCCCCTTATTTGTGAAAAGTTACTATCTAGTTCTTTAACTGTTAGTCCAAAACATGAATCTGAAAAGCTGAAATAAACTGTTAAAAATAACAGCATACCACTTTCTCCTTGTCGTGGGTTAGGGCTTGGCTGGCCATTAAATGTGGGCAGATGCTCTCTCACCCCCACTGCCCTCCCAAAACAGGAAGGAAAATGCAATGAGGCATAGAGACTTACGGAGTAGAAAACTAAAATGATTTTTACAACAATAATGGAGATAATAGTGAAATGGTGAAAATAAAGAAACTATATACAACTACATATAAGCCAGATTTCGAACCTGACAGCATGCCCCATGGATGCTGCAGAGCAGGAGGCACTGGGGCAGCCCCAGACTCAGCAGCGGTGAGAGCTGGATTCGGGAACTGAGTATCTGGATCAAAAGCAGGAGGTCAGATGGAATCCTCCCTGGACATTGGCCATTGCAGAAAAAAGGAAAGGAAAATAAACTCTTGTGATCACTCAGTTTTATACTAAATATGACGTATATGGAATGGAATACTCTCTTTGGTCACCTGTCCTGTCTGTTACCCCACAGAAGTGCCACCTTTTACTTCCTTGTGACCCCTCTCACTACCCGGCACCCCCAGCGTGGCACACAAGAGCCAGCAGTGGCCTTGGTCACTGTAGGAATAAGTATCAGCAAGAACCTTTCTGCATCCCAGTCCCAGGCAGTAACTGTAAACATCAGGTGTTATCACTGCCAGTAGCACACGCTGTCTGCAAAAACATGCTGCGAAATTCAGAAAGTGCAGCCTTTTTGAAGAGACTAAACTGAAAAGTAGAAATCACTAAACAGAACTGAGTTTTTAGCTAAGATCAGGACATTACAGTAGTTTTCAATTTCCTCTAAAACTTAAGAGTTTTCTACACTAGAAAATACTAAATGAATTGTGTTGCCAGTCAAAATGCCCATGATAATCGAGACTGTGTTCACATACACACATACTGCTTTTTTGTTTTTGTTTTTTTTTTTTTTTAACAGGAATAACAGCTCTAATACGTCTCCTGAATTCTGCTGGTGAGGAGGCCCAGCCAGGTCTCACAGTTTTACTTTGTGAAATTCTAACTGCGGTGTATCTGAGTCTATTCATCCATGGCCTGGCAACACATGCTAGCAATGAGTTGTATAGAATTATGGCTCATCCACTTAACAACAAAATGTGGTCTGCTGTCTTTGGAGGAGGAGCTCGTACACCCAGCAGAGGACAACTAGAATTAAAGACAAAACCTGGTTAGTTCTGTTGTCTTATTCATGTTTGTCTTCTGAGTTTCTTTTAAGAAAATTAGTGTGACTGCTGAGAACTTAAGAGTAATTGCTTTTAATAGTTTGTGATCTGTAAGAATTTGAGACGGCTTTAGATCTGCAAAGAAAAATAAGCATCTAAAATTATTACCATAGATATTGTGTAGAAAAGAATAGGAAGAAGAAGTGAATGCTATGGAAATAAGGTTTCCAAGTAGCACAACTGGTGTAATGTGAAAAGATTAAGTTAATCTTACAGAGAAAATTTTCGCACTATTACAGCCTGGTTTCTAATGTTTATTTTAAAGCTTTCCAGTTCTCTCGTAACAGGAATATATACCTACTTTACAAATACAGTATGTTTTCTCTCTTTGGCAGGTAGGCACTTCTCAATGCCTAGCCCACATCAGGTAGTAGTGTTCTCCATGGAATGCGTGGGGTTTTCCAAATCCCTTACCACCTTCAGTACTCATAGTCCTACCAAATCTTCAGGCAAGATATTAGATTTAGTACTAGGCCTCTACATGCAGTTTGCTATGTGTGATTTTTTTGCATATGTAGAAAGACAGAAAAACTTCTGTTTGCAAGCCATGACACCAAAATTTAAAGCAGAGTTTTGTAATTAAACAACCAGTGGAATTTGGCCTTGTTAAAAATGAAAATTGCCGGTGCTGCTGTTGTATTCTCACTACACTTAATTTAAAATCAATATTAAATGTAAAATTACTTTCACCATGGTTTGAGAGGATCAGAAGTGTTTCATATCTTTGTTCAAGAGCTGCTTGTTTTGCTTTTTGAATATAAGCATTATTATGCATGTGGATTTCTAAGTGTTCATTCTAGACATTGCAAAAGAAAGGTGTCTTGCTGATATTCAATTCTTATAGTCTGAGAACCCTTTAGGAAAGCAAGCAATCTTCAAGTTTTAAATTAAGATGATTATAAATTATCTCGAGGTCCAGAATGAATTCTGTAATGCTTTTCTTTTTGGTACGGTTTTGTGCTTTGTGATTTACTTGGGCTACTGTAAAACCAAGAGCAACTATCCTACAGATTATCAAATTTTTTTAAAGGAAGATTCTGTAAAGATAAATTTGCTTAAACTATGATGACTTTGTACACCACATCTGAATATATGTAACATGCAAATTAAAGTATGCAATATTTGTTATTATGTTTTATTATTGATATTAGATGTATGTTACATATAAAAATGTCTTACTTTGCATTTAAGGAAAGCTGAAAAAATAGTATTTAAATATAGACTTTGACAGACATTTAGAAAAGTATTTTCAAACTACAAATCTTTAATCAAAAATGAGTTCTTATTCTACCACTAATCAATTTTCTTTGATTTAATTCAATTGATTTTTTTTTTTCTCTGAGTTGAATAATTATTTATCATTTGTTAGGGAAAATATATTGCCATACCAGAATTCTTGGAAGGCTAATTGGCTTTTGTTGGCAATTCTAAGTGTTCTAGGTGTTGGTAACTGTATACTGAGTTGTATTAATGCTGTTGCTACTACTGTTCTAAAATACAGTTTTTACACAAAAATGTATTCTGAAATGTGCACTAAGTACCTATCTACTGAATGTTTTTCATAAAAGTGAATGCTGACTGTCTGATCACAGAATTAGTGAAACTGTTGCTGGAAGAACCAAAAAGCTGAAAGTGAAAATTTAAGGGAAAAATGCTGATTTGTAGGGATAATAGAACTGTGGAAGATGAAAGAGTTGGACTAGAGGGGTTGTTAAGTTTCCATCTCTGGAGTTATTCAAAACTTAAACCAACCATCACCTGCATTAGCCCTGTTCTGAGCAAGGAGTTGGACCAGGTCTCTTTCAACCTATGTAGCTCTATGATTCCATAGGACTATTGTTTGATTTTAATATGTGTTTATCTAGAGCAAGTTTGGGGAAAGGAATTTTGGAGAAACATCTTACTCTGCTACTTCAATATTTTATTTTTTTTTAGAAACGGAGAAAGGAGAAAATAGATTCCCAGTGAACAGAGGATTCAGATTAAAATGAGCTGTACTTTTGTGCCTTTACTGTCATGGTTTTTTTTCCCTTCTTTTTTGTTCCTCTGACACCAAGAAACAAACGCTGAGAACTGACTGGAATGCTTGTTTCAGTCAACTGTGGCCCTTCTTCCATAGTATGATTTAGACTTTGTGTTTCTTGTTTCTGCAGTTGTAGCAAATGGTTTTGACAAACTGGATTAGCATTTAGGAATTTCTTAGAATAATATCTTTGAGTTGTGGATATATTTTATTATCAAGAAGCAATTAGCATCTGGAAAATAACCCTATTGTTGATTACAGCAGATCTTTTCAGAATCTTATTTACGTTACAGTTTCTCTTCAAAACTGCCTCAGAAAACTGCTTTGTAACTTAAATCTGTAAAGAGACGGTAATCCATAGAGTTCTTAAGGAAAAATTTGAATTGTTTTAACAGTTAGAAATCCATGACATCATTTAATATGTTCAGTCATTCCATGCTGTAAGAGTAAATCAAGTGCAAAACTACTTCCAAAACTTGAGTATTTTACAAGTGTACTTTATACACTTGAAAACTATTTTGGGTTTCAGATGCAGAAAATCAGAAATCTGATTAATATTTGACCATTAAGATGAGCTATCTTTCTCTGTTGATTGTCTTAACTTTTCAAGCAATTAAAAAAGTTTTATAACAGAAATATTTATGAGTACTTTGTTAGGGAGCAATGATAAACTGTCAGCTCTTAATGTGATGAGTTTTGCCTCATGTGCAAGAGGTTTAGAGAAACAATTGCCTTGACAATGAGGATGAGTGTGTAAAATTTATCCATAGAATGTGCAGTCCTGCTGTCAGTCTTATCTATGTATTTAACTTATTAGATCCTCTGAATTGTGTTGTAGCTTTCTGCATGCTCTCCACAAACCATTTTTCATGACTTTGTAGAAAACATACTGCCATTACAGATTTTCTAAGTGTCTGACTTAGAGTAACAGAGCATCTAAGTAGAAGATGAATTTAGTGTCTGGACAAGCTTTGCTTAGGCAATTGTAAAGAAAAAAATCAAACCTTTATAACTCTTGAATTTATCTGCTTGCTGTACCCTAGTGAGGTAAGTTTCATCCAGAATCTAGAAAAAACAGCCAAGAACAAAACTAGAACTTGCATTAGTAGTGCTTCAGACTAAGTAGCTTTCTGCTCACACTAGATCCAGCAATGTTATATATCTGCTACTCAATTTCACTAGCAGATCAGAAACAACAGTAAAAAGTCTTCATAGTTAGACTTTATCTCCAGGAATGGCTTAATCTCAGGTTAGATAAAACAATACAGAGTTCTCAAGTTTGAAGTCTTGTGTAAGGACCTATAGCAGCCATACCAAACTGCTTCTTTTTAATGCAGAATTCCCCTGCAATATAGTAGTGGAAACTTCCACATCAACGTGAGAATAATTGCCTTGAATTCCAGCTCAGTATTGAAGACTGCAAAGCTGAGCTTGTTTTCTTATGGCACTTCAGAGTACTAAGTACTTCATTACTTGTGTGGCCTTTCTGTTCTGTATTAAAGTCTTTGTCTTCTTGCTGTCTTATTCTTGATTAAGTCAGCCATTTAAACAGGTTAGAAGTTTAACTTGAAGTGTGAATGGAGTTACTCTGGCTTGGTGCAAGAAGCCTTGGATGGTTGCAACAGGAAATATCATCAAAGCTTGTGTATGCCACCAAGTATTTCATTGTGCTTATCTAATCTATATAATGTCTTCATAAATATATGAGAGTTTTATATATACTTGTTTTGAGCTATTCAGTGAATCATTACTCATTAAATGCTGTGTAAGTACAACAAAGAATTTACAGTCTATGGACTGTGATCAAACTGCAGGTTATGGAACTTAATTGCAATTGCTGCTCTTGAGTACTAATTCCTTAAATTCATCACCTTGACTGCACAAGTTTTCATAGATTCTTAAAGAATTACAGAAATCTATGCAGGGCTTTACACCTGCTAAAATGGTTTGAGGTGTGATTTATCATCAGTATTTCTTTGTTATAAGTCTGTCATTCCACTCTCTTCTAGTAGTCAGCGGTGCTGGTATTTGTTTATGCCCACAATAAAGGCTGATGTTTTTGTAAGAAGAGGACTTGATAATCATACAACTCTAATGAAGACTTGCCTTTTTTGCAGTAACTCTGACTCGCATTTTTGAGTCTGGTGGAAATTGAAAGAGGTTTGCCTTTTAGGTCTTCTAGAAGGGTGGACGGGAGCAGATGTGGGCAAAAATTTTTTTTAATATCATTACATATGTTAGATCTTGGCAGAAGTAGAAGCGTTTTTCTTGTCTGAAACATTCTTGTAAAATACCAAGAACTTTATGTTTGTCTTAAGTGGGACCAAAGATAAATGACTCTTAACTAGAAATATGAGAAATTTGAAAGTTAATAAACTGCTGATCTGAAATCCCGAATGACAAAGTCAGATTTCTAATTAATTTGTTAGTTTATTTAAAGATTTTTAGAGTGCAGTAAAATAAATTGGCGTTAGTAGTATGTATGTCAAACCACTTAGATGGTTGTAGTTTTATTTGCCTTGGATATAGATTTCTTTTCAACTAGGTAGCTTGCAGTACTATTAAATACAAAGAATAATCCAAGAATCCAGCCAGAAGAAAAATAGTGTTTTCAAGTAAAGCATTTACTTTTTAAATTCTGCTTAGAAAAACAACCTGCAAGTATATATTGCTTATTTCTGTATCATGCAACACTTGTTCCTTATTTCATGCCTAGTGAATTTCTGTTTTTTGAAGCAATTGCTAAAAATTCACACAGTGATGCATGTGCATGCTGTTTCTTAGCTGATGAGCTTTAAATAATGAAATGAAAATGTATTGTGCTGCAGCTATTATATTTGCACCTTTTAGTACAGGTAAGTGAATTTCAAATAATATCCCTAATAGAATAAAAAAATTATGATACAGTATAGTAGTGCAATACAGACTGTTAAAGTATCGCACTTTCAAGATGAAACTCTTGTCTTCAGCTTTTATTTTATTGTACATCTATAACTTCTTTTATGGTTTGGCTGCTTGTAGTGGTAACGGTCATCTTCATTTGTAGTCAGTTATGAAATGATGAAAAAATTCCATCAGCCTCTGTGAGTACAAAGGAGCTGCCAGTTGTTTTAATTTTTTTTTAAAGAAAGTGAAGTAAAAAATCATAGTTGAAAAATCAACCTAAATCTTACCTCCCTCGGGATTTGCGGTTGGCTCCATTTCTGTTACAAGCATGTAAGTCTTATAAGTGTTCTTAAATGAGCACTATTTATCTCTTGTCCAGAGTGTTATCCCTGTTGTGTAGTGATTGGAGCGTGTGTAAGAGTTTTGAAGGAAATTATCTGTCCAGTATCTATTAAGGCATACAGGTCTTCTGTGGATAAACATGTAAACCAGAAAAACATAAGGGCACAAGAAATATTTCTTTGTAGCAGTTTCAGTCTGGACATGCATAGGGATACTGGTTCATTTTGTGTAATCTCCAGCATTATTAACAGGAAAAAGTATTTTCAGAAGCTTCAATGGAAATTAGTTTTGTGGGCCCTTGGTAGCAGAAGGGAATAAGGAAAGTTAAGCCATTAAAGAATGCATTTGCGTTTGTGATGTTCATATTTATCTCGTCCTTGCAATCAGTCTGGCCCAATATGTTGGTATTTGAAATCACTGATAGGGATATCTGATTTCCAGGTCACTTCTTTTAGCCTGTAGATTTATTTCTTTTGATTCTATTTGTTACTACTGTTCCATCAGCTGAAGACTGAAATCATCCCTCTTTTTTTTTTTTTCCCACCCCTTTTTACTTGAAGGAGTGGGATGGGGTAGAACTTAAGTGTGTTCCGTGATTCCTTTGAGTGATGGCATAGTTTCCAAACCTTAAATGGAAATGGAAGACTTTGGAATGCTAAAGAGAAAAGTAAATGTTCAATACTTGGTTAAGATGATGTTCAAAGTTTGGGGGAATTCAAAAGGGGGTTAAAAAAAAATGAATTATTGTATTAATGTTTTGGCTTTCTTTCATCTGTAATGGAAGATTAATGAAGACCACCATGTTGTATTGAATCTCCAAATATGACTCCTGTTCTCTCTGGTCCCTTCCACTTCAAGAGTGTTCTGGAGAGCCAGAACACTAATGTACTACATAGGGACAGAGACAGTGACAGGCTATATCGGTATACAGTTCACCTACTAAGAACCATACTGAATTTAAGTTATCAGGTCATTATGTGAGCCTCTTTTTAAATAAACCATTACTTCTTTATTATTTGTGAAGTTTGTACTTCTCAGTTAAGATGAAGATAAGGGATCTGAAATGAGGTTTACATGTTCATTTGTATGTGATATAAATGCATTAAGATATTCCTGATGGCTTGGATAAGCTGTTTCCTTGAGTACTGTAAACATCAATAATGTAGTTCAAATCTCTTGTAGATACTTCTTTCTGAAAAAAGTCAATAGTGAGGGAATTATCTAATTCTTAGGAATTAGAGTATTATTACAAATAATTAGTCCTTCCTGGTTTTGTAAGGTTATAAATTGGATTGTATTTGTTAAAATAGGGTCTTTTATGTTTGCTGGGCTCAGGACATATGGATTTATCAGAATCGTAGCATTTAGAAAAATGTACAGACCTCTTCTGGAATGAAACACAGAACTCACTTGGATTAGGAATGGCAAGCTTAAATACTTGCACTGTATGTTCTGAAAGATAAGACTCTTGGCTTAAAAACCAAGCATAATTGCTATTCAGTAGTACATATTAAAGTAATGTAATTTTGCAGTATTATTGGTTGAGCAACAATATTTTTCGTCTTTGTAGGGAGAAATCTTCTAATGCAGTTATGGATGTACTATACTGTTTTATATTATTGTATTTTTCCTGGAGGTTTTCTTGTTCTGGCATTCTAGTTATGTATTGATTTTGCATATTTGAGGATTAACATTCTGTATTCTTATTTGCTAAAGAAATGTTTACATAAAATTCTGAGAACTTGTAATAAGGAATATTTTTACTTTCTATTATAAATTCCTTTATTAAAAGCAGTAGGGCTGTGGAACACCCAATTTAAAGAAACATATTTTATTTTCGTCCTCTGTAGACGATGGAGAGAAACAGCAAAAACGTTACAGGCTTTCATCAAAAACCTCTCCAAAAGAGAGTTCTCAGTTACCTGCATTGCCATTGGTAGACCAAGAATCTCCATCTTACAGGGAAAGATTTATTCCTCCTGAGCTTAGCATCTGGGATTATTTCATTGCAAAGGTAATTTTTTTGCTTTTACGACAGTTAAATATCTTCTGTCACTTCTGGACTGGTAGTTTTTCATCTTAGTCTTTGTTCCAGGTGTTGCCTTAGATGTGTAATAGAAGCTACCTGTTCTTATTATTCATATTTAGCTTTTTCTCACTGCCTATAAGTATTTTTGAAACAGATTTCTTAAAAACTGCTATTATTAATTTGTTTCCAGATAATGGTATGAACAGAACATGTTTTTTACAGTTGCAGAGTACAAATATGTAAGTAATTACAGATCAGCTATTTAGATGAGCAAGGAAATGTGAGAAGCTTTTTATCTTTTTCAAAGAGGTGAAATGAATGTGTATACTTACTAGAAATCAAATTATGCTGCCTTCTATCAAGTCTGCTGTGGCAGATCTTTGTAGAAGGTTATATAACTTTCTAGACTTGCATCGTACATTTCTGCATCAAATATTGGGCATGTCAGCAAAATAAATATGTAAACAACATTATAGATGCAAGGCCAAAAAGAAATGCAAATACTGAATAGCACAGTAAAGCACTGATGATGGGCTTATAAATATTGAACTCTATAGGCAGGGGATAGGATTTTCTTGCTCCTCATTCCTCTGAACTCTTGGAAGGATGAGAGAGAAAATACACTGGTGGATTTGGCTTCTCTCCGAAAAATAACAAACGTCTGTCTTATATCTGGTTTGATACATTGATGTCAAAGTAAAGCAAAATAAGTATTGAAAAGCTCTTACCAACTAAGTATTGGCTAGAAGATGCTCAAGAAATGTTTTTTAAATTTGTAGCCTTTTCTTCCATCGCAAAATAGAGTGGAATATGATTCAGAAGAGAGTCAGGAAAGTGGAGAAGATGATGAAGATACTGAGGGAGATGTTTTTGCATCAAATTCTTGTAACCAAGAGCATTCTAATTCAAATTCATACAGGTAAGTAACTCATCAGAATGCAAGATGATTTTCAATAGCTAGACTTGCATTTCTGGCCTTTTAGTTTGTGATAATACACCAGTTACTTGATATTTCATGGAAGTGCATTATGTAGACTTACTAGCTAATTATTCACAATTATTATTTTACTCATTTTATTAATACATGGTATAGTGACTTTTGAATTCAGAGTATCTATAGTATTCTGAAATACTGTTTGTAGTTTTCAGCAGCTTATAATGAAGTTTTAAAGCTCTAAATTGAAATCCTAATTGTGAATCAGTGAGAAAAAAAATTTTACTATTAGTAAATGACTTACTAGTGCTTTCTTGTTAGTTGGTCACTGATGAGATTGGCAATGGTTCAGCTGGTACTTCACAATTTGAAGATTTTCTACCCTTTGGCTGGACATGATCTTTCAGGTAATAAGCAGCAGAGTTGTCTTTCATACTTAATGCTGTAGCTTTAATTTTGCTTCAAAAGTTCTTAGTTTTTCCATGATATGGGAGTAACTGTTCTGAAACTGTTTAGCATACAGGTTTATTTATATAATAGTATGATGGGTGGGTAAGATGAGTGGGTGAGGAGGAATGCTCAGTAGTTAGCAGAAGTCTTGGTATACTTAGTTTTTTTTCATCGCCTCTTAGTTGTACAAGAATGTTTCCAAAATGTATTTCTTGGTGGAAACACTGTAGTTCTCTCTTATTCAGATTACATCGTTCCTACTACTTATTCCATGGAATCGTGTAATTGTGTTGGAAGAGACCTTTAAAAATTATGTAGTCAAACTCCCCTGTCATGGGCAGGGACATCTTTCATTGGATAATGTTGCTCAAAGCTCCATAGTTCCAGGGATAGGACACCTACAGCTTCTCTGGCAAGTTGCTCCAGTGTCTCACCATACTCATCATAAAAAAAAAAAATCTTCCTTATATCTAGTCTAAATCCACTTGCTTAGTTTAATACCATTATTGATTCTCTTACCACTACAGGCCTTGGTAAAAAGTATTTCTCCATCTTTCTCCTAAGTCCTCTTTTAAAAATTGAAAGGCTGCACTAAGGTCTCCCCAGAACTTTCCTTCTCCAGGCTGAACAACCACAACTCTCTCAGCCTTTCTTCATCATCCCTCAGACTGTTTTTGTGGCCCTCCTCTGGATCTGCTCCAACAGGTCCATGTCCTTCTTGTACTGAGTACTCCAGAGCTGGATGTGGTACTCCAGGATGGATCTCATGGGAGCAGAGAAGAGGGGTTGAATCACCTCCCCTGAGTTGCTGGCCGCACTTCCTTTGATGCAGCCCATGATGTGATTGGCCTTCTGGGCTGTGAGCACACACTGCTGGCTCATGTCAAATTTTTCATCCACTGGTGTCCCCAGATCCTTTTCCTCAGGGCTACTCTCAATCCATTCATCACTGTGTTGATACTGGTGATTGCCCTGACCCAGGTGCAGGATCTTGCATTTGGCCATGTTGAACTTCATGAGGTTCGCATGGGCCCACTCCTCAGGCCTGTCAAAGTCCCTCTGGATGGCATCCCTGTCCCTCTAGTAAATCAGCGGCACCACTCATCTTGATGTTACCTGCAGACTTTCTGAGGGTGCACTCACTGCCACTGCCTATAGCATTATCAGTGATACTGAACAGTAGCAGTCCCAGTATGTCCTCCTGAGGGACACCTCTTATTGCTAATCCCCATTTAGACATTGAAACATGGACTGCAACTTTTTGGATGCAGTCATTCAGCTATCTCCTTAACCATCAAATAGTCTATCAAATCCATATCACTCTAGTTTAGAGGTAAGGCTGCTGTGGGGGACTGTCAAAGGCCTTACTGAAGTCAAAAGTAGAGGACATAGATGGGTTTTCTCTTGCTCACCAGGAAAGTGGGGTTTTTTATTATTACTTTTTACTTGTCTTTCTAGAGCTTCCAGTTAGCTCCCCGATATGCCATGCAGTTTTGAAAACACTGCAACGCTGGGAACAAGTTCTTCTCCGACGCCTTGAGCTATATGGGGGTCCGCCTCAACATTACATGTCAGTTCCTCCTTCTGAAGATGCCCTAGCTGCTGGTCCTGCATTGCTTCGCCATAAAACTTTACTTGAGCCTGCAAACACACCATTCAGGTGAGTCTAGTTTCTATGAACACTGACTATAATAGCTTGAGTATATATTAAACATTGTGTTGTTGGTGTATGTGATATTCCATAACTTCAAAAATTATATAATGCCAGTTTCTAGATTTGCTCCTAATCCATTGTGAAATTTTGGGGACATATCAGAATTCATACATTGCTGGTCCAAAGTAAGATCAGGAAAAACAATAAAATTTTTCTAGATCTTTTAAGTTTTAAGCTTAACATGCTTACTGTAGTTTGATCAGAATGTAAGATATTACAGTCTCACAGATATGAATGTGATGTAAATACTTATTTTGAATTTATTCTGTAGCTCTACGAGTCGTGTTGCACTGTCTGTGAAGAGGCTCTGGCAGTACTTGGTTAAACAGGAAGAAGTCCAGGAAACCTTCATCAGAAATATTTTTACAAAGAAACGATGCCTAAACGAGGTTGGTATGCTATGTAAAATGCATAAAATATTACAGGATGGTTTCTGAGCTTTTACTTAAGGTGTTTGGCTAGCTTGTTTACATTCTAGAGCATGAGTGGATGAAATACTTGGTATTTCATATTAAAAAATCTTTGTTCAATGTTTCACTGAAAATAAAAATTCTCAGTCTTTGTAGACTGATAACTAGCACCTCTTAGCTACACTTAGCCTCTTTGTTAAAATCAGCATAAAAGCTGCCCCCCAGAAAACAAGCTTTAAAATTTCAAAGATTTTAACCAGTAACCTAATCAAAGTTCCAAAAAAGTTTGAGTTTGTCCCTATCGTAGTCATCCTGGGTTTATCCACTGTTTTCTATAATGTTATGATTGAATAAGAAAAATGGTCATACATTAGTTTGTATTTTTGTCTCTGATAACTTTTCCCAGTGTCTAGCTGAACTCCAGGTTCCAGATCCAGTTAAATTTTTTAAAGTTGTGGTTCTGTGATAGAGTTCTGCTGTTTTTCTCCCTCTTTATTTGCTACTTCTCTTTCTTACTTAACGCTGCTCCCAGTAATTCAGAAGAATCACATGCATTATCGAAAAACTGTGGAGTAGCAGAAACATAGAAAGAAGTAGATCTGAATAAATTCAACATGCTGTCACAGCTAGATATTAGCTTGAGTATTTGTGGCTAACTGTGTTTACAGACTGCAGTTAAAAGTAAAGTTGTTCCTTTTGTCTTGTCCTTTGAAGGTGCACCATTTCTGATCATGTCTTTGATTAGTGCAGCCATGTTGCTATGCTGTATAGAAAGGTATTTTAGATGTGCTTTATGTGTTTCCAGATAGGATCATTGACACCCTTACACAGCATAGTTGTGTTGGTTTTGTTTTTTATCCACTTGTTACTGGAGATAGCTTATTTTCTAAGAAATCTGACCTTTGAGGTGGACAAGGTGGTACAGAATACGTAAATGTCTTCTGTACTGAGTATACTTTAGAATTTAGTAATTACTGTTACTGCATAATATATGTGTGTGCAAACATCATGTTGTTTCAGTTGTTCTGTGTTGGGGTAAACAACAAGGAATTAAGGATTTCCTTGATACCCTCAGGGTTATGTCTTATATTTATTCTTTGTATTCTTTGTTCTGTGGTTGTTCTTTCCTTGGTGAAGTCATTAGAGGAGCACAATGAAAACATGAAAAATTCTGTGGTGGAGCTGCCCATCGTCAATAAGGTACACAGTAGTAATGTTCAGATTAATTAGACCGTACATCATTATGAAGTATTTCCTTTTTGAAATGATATCTCCCTTAAATTTTTGCTGACATAACAAATAAACTTAAAAATACAGTTTTGAGAGAGATTGAGTTAAACTAGTCTTGTTACAGAGCCTATCCCAAACTAAATATATCGTAGAAAGCTGGATTAAAGAAACAGCTAAGAACAATATGTATTATCGGATTCCATAGGTATGCCAAGTGAGTGGATTCAGATTTGCTCAAGTGACAAAAATTCCATAGTACTGTGGGAACATAGTGGATGCAGGATCTTTCATTGGTATGGGATGTCTAGAAGAGTTGCCTTTAAAAAGGTCACGGGGGCTAACTGAAGTTAGAGCAGTTTGCTACTGAACATTTTTACTCGGCCTTAGTTTTAAAATGGCGACAAATGAACCCATGTAACAACTTTATAGCAGCTTTCAAGAAAGATTGGTATGAGACTAAAAGCGTGTAATACTATGTCAAGAAACACAAACAAGTACTGTATTTTTCAGGCTTTTTTACACAACACTAGTGAGAAGACAGAAATGAGAACACTGTGATGTCCTTGGGCTACATTGTTGTTACCAATTATGCAGTAAAGCAGTATTAGCAAGTAGGTAGCTGGAACTGACGGCGGAAAAATAATCTTAGTTTCACGCGAGTTTGTTCACCACGTAGCACAAATTGTGGTCTTATATTGGTTTGTCACGGCAGTCTTATGCACTTTTACATACTTAGATTAAAACAAAATCGTATTTTGGTAATCTTTAAAGGTATTGTACTTTGTGGTGTATAACAGCTATGGACTATTTTCAGACTTTGAAAAAGACCATTTGTAGTTTTTTGACACACCAGTCTTACTGTTTTTTTAACTAAATTATGATTGTTTATACTTTCTGAAGACCAGAGATTTAAGAAATTGAAGGAAAAAGGCTTGGAAGTGGTACTTCTGGAATAATTCTTTTTGTTTTGAAAAGAAATAGAAAATTGTACATTTATAATTCATGTTTAATTTTTATGTCACCGTTTGTTTGGCAGTACCTTTTTTTACTGTGCAATTATTTTTGTAACAACAATAGACTGAGTCTGTAATCTATCAATTTAATACTTGCAATACTTGCAATACTTACTCCTTAATTTTGAACAGGAGTATTACAGTGCTGGTAGAGTTTAGAATTTTGTTGTGTGCTGGCATATATCTGGAAGCATTTTTAAAATACAGAAAGGTAGATAAAATTCAAATACAGCATTACATCAGGTTAAGGGGGGTGAGGGAAAGAAAATGTGAAAGTAAAACATTTGGGGTACTTGAATGTACAGGATTCTAGATTTATTTAATTGTGGAGAATGGTATAAAGATAAGCTGACAAAGATCAAATTGACTTTCCTGCTGGTTTTCAGCATGAAAAAACTTGAGAATGAACACAGTACTGGGACTTCTGTGACAAATAAAGCTTTCTGTGTTGCTGTGGTAATCTCAGCATGGCAGTGGCAAGCTAGGTTATTACACATTAACGGTTTTACTGTTATTATTTCATATGTTATTATATATGTTATATATGTTATTATTACTGTATTTCTCATATTCTCTTAAAATTAAAATAGTGAAAAAAATACATGGAATTTCATACAGTTGAGGGGTTTGTCTCTATACTCCTAATAAAAAGTAGTGTACGATAGAGGTTTTAAATATAGTTTGCATTTTAAATACAGATAGAAATGGATTTGGGATACCCAGGAAGCAAAGCACGAATAATTCATAAAGAGTCTGACATCATTACTGCTTTTGCCGTCAATAAGGTGAGTATAAAGAAGGTAGGATAATCTGATTGTGTTGTACTTCCACCTGATAAGCAGTCCCATTGTGAATGGGTGAGACATCTTTTGCCAGCCATCCCGCTACAGATTGAACTCTTAGTGCTTCCTTCTCTAAAGCTTTTCATAATTATCTTTTTGTAATTAATCACTTCTACTGCAAATTCTTTTTTTTTTTCTATTGTGCAATGAATTGAAGGAAAGGAGAGGTGGCCTCAACTTTTTCTTTACGCTTGTGTGTAGGAGTATTTTTCCTTCTGTGTTGAAGACAACCAGAAAGTAATTTTTTCTTCTCCTGTTTAACCATTCAAGCCTGAAGAATTGGAGGAGGGGAGCCTGGCTGCGAGCATTGTAGTATAGTTACCCCATGTTTATCCTCTGAGGAAAGCAGGGAGAATCTAGAGCTGCTTGAGAGAGGTGTAAAATACAAATAGCATGTGATACTATCCCAAATGCAAATGAACTTTTAAAAGGGAAATGTCAAGTTTAGAGAGTTTAAGTATATAGATTTGCAGATATAAATGTTGGGATGTTGTAAATTAAGTGTATGGTTTTGTAACAACTGTACAATAATAAGATAATTTTTTTAAAAGCATCTTTTTGAGTATTCTTTTTGTATCTGCCTTTGTGTGTTTGGTTTTTTTTTCAGGCAAATCGAAACTGCATTGCAATAGCTTCAAGTCATGACATTCAAGAGTTAGATGTTTCTGCGATCCTAGCTACACAAATCTATACCTGGGTTGATGATGATGTGGAAATAGAAAATAAAGGGTATACTTTCTATGTTTCCAATATCACAGCTGGACTGTGTATTAATCAGTGTAAAGAAACATAATATTTAATGTTGTTTGGAATCTAACTTACAGTCTTGTTTCTCTTTTAGGACTGATGATTTCTTAGTTATTCATGCTCGTGATGATCTGGTAAATGTTCAGGGAACCACTCCTTATACTCATAGTAATCCCGGCACACCTATCAATATGCCTTGGCTTGGTAGTACGCAAACTGGCAGGGGTGCATCTGTGGTAAGTTGCTTGTCAAAGATTAGCCTTGTATACTCTGCCTACTTGTTTCCTTGTGTCTGTTCAGTGTTCCAAGTTATATTTTACAATTAGTGTGTAAGTAAAGTGTAGCTTTTTTTATTTTCAATGTGAGCTGGAATCTTTTTATAATAATTTGATTAATAGGTTAAAATACAGCACAGCACTTGAGGTACACCAACTAAGCAAGCAAAATTTTTATTCAAACCATATATACTTTATTTACTTAAGATACATTGTTTAAAAGTAAAGAATCGGGCTTTGGGTACGAAGTGGCAGCTTAAATTGTTCTTTCATGATTTGAAACCAAATGCTGTATCTAGAAAGCATGTATTTATGAGCTTTTAGCATGTAGATTCATGAAGATTGGGGAGATATATTTCAGTGAACGGTAGTTTTTATTTCAATCTTAAATTTCATTCCGAGTTTCAGACTATTCCAGATTTTATTTGAAAGTAAGAATCAACTTCTACTTTAGTATGAAGTGTCATTGTTGTGCGCTGTATATATTAGTATGATCCTGTTTTACAGGAACAACAGTGAATGAACTCCTAAAGCAGGCTTCGTGTCAGGACAGAGGCTTCAAGTGAAATGAATTGAGCTCTGGAAACTGAGTAACTTAAACTTGGGAAAAATGAGGATTCTTAGTTCCATGATTAAAATGAGGAGGGCAGGACTGCGGGAATAGGACCAACTACAAACATCATGCATAGTTCGAACTGCATGTCATGCTGATGTACAGCTGTTTATTTACAGAGCTGTTGTCAACTCTGTCTTTGAAGTGCTGTGCGGTTTTGCCATAAGTCTGCTTAGCAGCATTACTAAATATCTCACTTCTGAGATGATTTGGTATTTCTGAAATACATCAGAGTGAGGGAACTCAGCAAAATATGACTGTGTCTATATTAGCAAATTGGTCCTTCTTATCATAGAGTTGTGACACCTTACAAGGGTAGTTCTTTCATTTAGAAATAGTTTCTGTATCTGAAGCTTGACCCTGAGCAAAAAGATATTAGCTCAGATTTATTTCAGATAAAATTAGAATTCTGGTCTGGCCATTTACATACTTACCTTGGGTCCTGTGCAGCAGAGATGCTCCCTAATAATGCGTATCCGTTGATTAGTTAGCTGGGAGATATGTATCTGGGGCCACTTAACTGGACTGAAACGGTCATAAAAGACACCTGTTTATCATCCTGTCAGCACATAGATGTGGAGTTTTCCTGGATAACTCAGTGTATTAAGTCTTATGACTTGGATGTGCATTGCAGCATTTAACAGCTTGGGGCGAGTCCCTAAGTGGTGTAGAATTGAAAGAACCATAGATTAGTTCATAGTGTAGTTGATTTTTGAGAGTATTTGATGATTAAGATGAGTAAATAAGGAATGAGCATTATGAAGGTGATAACCCATGTATGGAAGTGGGTATTGTGCTAGTACCTACACCTTTCCCTCCTATTTGGGAACTACTGATCCTAGTTGCCAGTTTTGCAACTCTAGTATCAGTCTGGACTCTTCTACAAGTATTCTTTGAATGCCTTTGCCATTTTCTTCTTTCACATCTGTTTGCTTATATATAGATATATATGTGTGTGTATATGTATACACCTATTTGCAGCATTTTTATTTTTGTATATTTCTCAACAAATTGCAAAATCTATCAATGTAAACTATTATATGACTTTCTGTTTTATATGTAGTGAACTGTTCTTACCTAAAGATATATGTCTATACTTTCCTTGAATGCATTTACTGTTAAACTTTGGACCTAATTTTTGTCTGGCATACTGTTCAACTGTGGCAGATTAGAGCACCAACCACAGCACACAACGACGCCTGCCCACTAGGGAGGGGAGACAAAGGTACTTTAATGAAGGACAAAGTAAATGAAGGAAGATATAGGACCTCTTGGGAGGAGATAGTTACCGTGGAAGGACTCAATTCTGGAGGAAAAACAGCTTCACCAAAATCTTTCTGTTGCTACTATTTGTTACTTTGTTCCTTCAGATGCTGCATTTGATCCTTGTTGCCATCTTTGCTTTTCCATAATTTTCAGCCCATTTAGTAGATACAGTCCACTGTTCTTTACCATTACTGGCTTTTCAGTCTTGCCATTGCTTCACTTTCATCAACAAGGGAAGCTACTGGGACTTATGATACTCAGACAGTTAACGTTTTTTTAGCTCTAAGGTTTTTCTGTTACTGTTCTTCACTGGTTCCTGTAACGCGATTCACACAAGGTGAGTAAGGAGGGTCACCACCAGATCCTTCAGTACAGTATATTGACGCACTTCTTACAGGAGGTGTTTCTAAGAGATCATTGAGGTAAATAGTATATACTGTCAACTTTGAAACTCAGGTTATGTTCAACAGCTTGTTTTCCAAGCCAGTATGACTGACGTCGGTATTAACCAGTTTAATAACGGATGGGTCAGATTTTAAGTTCTTTTTATTATTCAGTCTTTACATTTAAGCCAAAGCTCCCAACTCTCCAACAAAACAATTGGTGTTCTAGGCATCACTTGTTGTTAAGGGGAAACTTAAGGACCAGCAGTATCAAGTATCACATTGGTAATGGAAATACTTATATTTGATAATGATACTTGGCTTCTGAATCAGAGATGCTGCACCAGAGATTTATGACTTTAGTCTTTCAAAGGCACATCTCTGTAAGCTTGCATTTTTCCAAAGCATAATCCAGTGAGGGTTAGGAGATGATGATGCATGCTTATCTATTGAATGAAAGAAGATGATTTACGCTGACTTCTGGGTAAAAGTTGGTAGCTGTAAAACTTAACACAGCCGTGCATTTTGGGGAAGAATTAGAATGAGCATGAATAATTGTTCTTTCACTTAGAGATAAACTTTAAGTTTAGAGAGCAAAGTACTGTAGTTGTCTACTCACTGATATATGCACTAATGTCTGAAGAATATCATCCTCTTTTCTCTTGTCCTAAACCTTACGATGTATATATTGTTTTATTCACCAGTGTTTTGCCACACCTTTGAGCTTTTGTTCCTTGTCAGGAAGAGTTTAACAAAAAAAAAAAGGAAAACATGTATTTAAAGATCTTTTTTACCTTCAGGAAAGTGTTTTGAAATTAATTTTGTTACTGAGAAGCACAAGGCTTTTCCTTCAACAAATAATAAATCTTTGAAAAGTAAAAGATCTAAATCTGCTTCCAAAATGTAATCAAGAGAATTGCAATTACTTCACTAATCCAAACCCTTGGAAATTTTAGCAAGAAAATAAGTTACAGAATCACAGAATCTCTTTGGTTTGAAGAGATCGAGTCCAACGATTAACCTGACACTGCCAAATCCCTAAGCATGTCCCTAAGCAGCAGATAATCACCTTGTTTAAATACTTTAAGGGGTGATGAATCCGCAACTGGTCTGAGCAGCCTGTTCCAATGCCCAAAGACCCTCTCAGTAAAGGTATTCTTCCTAATATCCAGCCTAAACCTTCTCTGCCACAACTTTCATCCATTTGTTCTAGTCCTATCACTTGCTACTTAGGGAGAACAGACAGACCCCCTGCTATCTCCAACCCCCTTTCAGGTTGTTGCAGAGATCAATAAGGTCTCCCCTCAGCCTCCTTTTCTCCAGGCTGAACAGCTCCAGTGCCCTCAGCCACTCCTGATAGGACTTGTGTTCCAGACTCTTCACAAGCCTTGTTGCCCTTTTCTGGACGTGCTTCAGTGCTTCAACGTCTTTCTTGTAGTGAGAGGTCCAGAACACAGCGCTTGAGGTGTGGCCTCACTAGTGCTGAGTACAGGGAGGCAATCACTTCCCGACTTCTGCTGGCCACCCTATTTATAATACAAGCCAGAGTGCCATTGGCTGTCTAGGCCATGCTGGCTCATCTTCAGCCAACACCCTCGGGTCCTTTTCCAGCATGCAGTCCTCCAACCACACATCCCCAAGTCTGTAGACTTCCATGGAGGACCCAGTGTGGGGCCTTGTTGATCCTCATACAGTTAGTCTTGGCCCATTGATCTAGCCTGTCTAGATTCCCCTGTAGAGCCTCCCTACCCTCCAGCAGATCAATGCTCTCACCTAACTTGGTGTCAGCTGCAAACTTACTGAAGGTGCACTCAATCCCCTCATTTGGATCGTTAATAAAAATATTAAAAAGCACAGACCCCAGTACTGAGCCCTGGGGGACACCACTCGTGACCAGATGCCAGCCAAGTTTTTCTCCATTCATTACCACTCTTTGGGCCCGGTTCCAACAAGTGTTTTATCCAGAGCAGAGTGTACTTATCCAAGCCTTGAGTGGTAAGTTTCTGAAGGAGGATGATGAGGGAAATGGTTTAAAAAATGCTGAACTCCAAGTAGACAACATCCACAGCTCTTCCCACCTCCACTAAGCGTGTCACCTTGTCATAGAAGGAGATCAGGCTAGTCAGGCCAGACCTGCTTTTCCTAAAGCTGTACTGACTGGGCCTGATCTCCTGGTTGTCCTCTAATTGGCATGTGATGGCACTTGAAATGATCTGCTCCACGACCTTTCCTGGCACTGAGGTCAAGCTGACAGGCCTGTAGTTCCCTGGATCCTCCTCCTGGCCCTTCTTCTATTGCCCTTTCAAGTGTTTTTCCTGCTTTTCATTTGCAAACTGAAAATTTGGAGAATATTGCTTTTCAACTCCTTGGATCGTGTTTATTAATATGAAGCAAGTAAGAATTTATAATTCACAACTCCTTGCAGTTGACACCCTGATATGATCAGGGGAGAATAGCACATTTAAATACTTGATAAACTGTCTACTGTTTCAGTGACAAGCAGTGACCAAGAGCTGTACTTCTTTTTTGTGTGCGTGTAGATAATTTTTATAGCAGTTGAAAGTCACAGTTGGACTCAATGATCTTAAAGTTCATTTCCAAACTAAATGATTCTGTGTAATTCTGTGCAGATTGCTACTTCTCAGTCACTGACAATAAGCTGACTAGACTTGAAAATATATTCCTTCCTATTTTTTACTTCTGTTAAAGTTTGTTTACCTTTCTTTACATGCTTCTGCCTCTCTCTTGCTTATCTTACAATATTCAGGAATATTCCAATAAATTTAATGGAATCAGAAGGGAATTGGCAAGGAAAGAGGTAAGACTGCAGACTAAGGAGTCTTTATATTTGGATCCATAAATCTCTGAAGCAAAAATCTATAATTTGCTTAGATGTATAAAGCTGCAAAAGTATTAACATTTACACTAGTCTTGGAAGAAACTGACTTCTCTCTGCATTTCTAAACGCAGTACTTGCTTTCAGTGGGAATTATCATAGGAAACAACTCTCCGCGATCACCAGTTTTTCTAGTTCAGTAATGTATTGTTTGGTAGTATTGTTTAATTCTTTTCTGTTGTTTTGTGTACTGAACAGATGCTCAAGAAGGCTATTAATAATGTTAGAAGAATGGCTTCTCATCCGACATTGCCGTATTGTAAGTTCAGTTTTGTAAAAAAATGAAATAAAATAAATAAAAATGATATATTTACTTATTGGCCCTGTTTCTAAATATGCTAATTTGTACTTGCACAGCAACCAATTATAACTTTTAAAAGTTGCTTACAAGCTCTATTTTGCTAATACTATCATTCATCTAAAAAAATAATACTGAGGGATATAGATTACCTTTAGAAACAGTTTTGTTTTTTTTTTCTAACAAAAAGTACTGTGTTTCTGTTTTATTTGTGACTTGGATGAAAGATTGTAGGGAAAAAATACATTATTATCTCCAAATGAATAGATTCATATTTCAGTACCATCTCAATATAGTTCTTAAATAATGAGTAAGTGCAGTTCAGTAAGGTTCAAATAGCATGGGTTTAAGTTTCAGTGGTACCCACTACCTCCTGTAGTGTGCCGAGTAGTATGACACATATTGGACCTCTAGTCATTCTGAAGATGACGTGATCTGGTGTAAGATTTCTTAAAATTCTGGAAGCAATTTTCCTACTTAGCTGCTACAACACCTGTGAAAAGTCATGTAAATATTTTCTGTTGCAGACCTGACTGGTGCTCAAGACGGTAGTGTGAGAATGTTTGAATGGGGTCATGCACAGCAAATCATGTGTTTTCGATCTGGTGGCAACTCAAGAGTGACTCGAATGAGATTCAATTACCAAGGAAATAAGGTAACTGCCAGGATGCTTCTGTACTTACCCTCTTCTTGTCCTCCCCTCCTCAGTATAATTGTAAATTAGCAGAAATGTCATGTTCTTCAAATATAAAATAATTTCTCTGAATTGTGAATAATTTCTCTGTGATATATAAATACGGATTTACAATCTATACATCTTTTTCAGTTTGGAATTGTTGATGCTGATGGATATATAAGTTTATATCAAACAAATTGGAAATGTTGCCCACTTACTGGAACTTCGCCTAAACCATACTTGGTAAGCTGAAAACTAAATTTGCTTCTATAAACTTGTGTTGTGCTCACTTATTTCTTCCCTCCTTGAAAATGGTTAGAAGATGGTAGGGATTGTGCCAATTAACAGTATTAATCAAGATTTAATAATCTATTATTGCCATCCTTGGTCTGTGTGACAGACAAATTCTTAAATCCTAGTCATACTTATGAAGTTGGAGAGTAGAAAATAAAATTGTTAGATCTGAAATAACTTTAATGTTCTATGAGACTTGTCAGTAATTGTCAATTGTTAATTAATTTTCAAGAACACAGGACTAGAGAGTATACTTCCATGAAAAATTAAGCCTATCAGGAGGTTTACACATGCCTTTATATCCTGTGTTCTTTAAATTGTTTTTGAAACAGCTTACCTTCTTGAGAAAGTTGTAAGATTTCATGCTTACATAAAATTTCTTTTAATTAATAATTTCTAAACTGCAATTTTTCAGACGTGGCAGTGTCATAACAAAACAGCCAATGACTTTGTTTTCATCAGTTCATCATCTTTGATAGCCACAGCAGGATTGTCTTCCGACAACAGGTAAGAACTGCTGTAATAATGCATCAAAATGTAGTGGTGCCATGTTTTCTATCACTCCCTCCCTCCTGCCCCTCCGCCCTTTATTTTTTTTTTCCCTCCGTTACTCATTCTTCTTAAGCAGTTTAAGAGCAAATTGTGTACTTCTGCTCTTTCTTCATGGGAGGGTGGAGAAGCAATGCTTGCAGCTAAATTCCATGTGCCTGTTAAAGGAGGTTCCATAGGGGAGCACAGATCCTCTGCTCATGTTCCACAGGAGGAGGGGAAGTGGAAAGGGAGGTGCTGATGTTTTCTCCCTGGTATCCAGTGGTAAGACATGTGGGAATGGTTTAAAGCTTCATCACTCGAGGTTCAAGCTGGACATTAGGAATCATTTCTTTACCAAGAAGGTGGTCAGACACTGGAACAGGCTCCCAAGAGGGGCACTCGATGCCCTTAATAACAGGCTTTAGTGTTTGGCGAGTCCTGATGGGGTCAGGCAGTTGCACTAGGTGATCATGGTAGGTCCCTTCCAGCTGAAATACTGTGTTCTATTCATATGAGTCTGTCTTAAAGAATTTTTGTAAATGTAGGGAGTTGTACATAGCTTTTCATTTCACATTCTTAAGCAAGTTCTGATCAAGAAATAGCAAGAACTGATAACATTCAGGTGAATTCAGCTTCAGAAGATTGTGATCTCAGTATGAATGCTTTATGAGAGTAACCAGTCACAGAATGATTATGGAGAGGGCATGTTCTTGCCGTATATGTGTAGCTGTGAAAGTAATTTTGGCTCTGCTCAGTGCATGAAACAATCTTTTCAAGGTTTAGATGATTCTTCAAGTATTCAAAACACTTTAGAACATTTGTAATATTTGAAACATTTTTCTTTCTACAGAAATATTTGTCTTTGGGATACTTTGGTTTCACCTACAAATAGCTTGGTGCATGGTAAGTACAATACAACCAGCAAAATATTCGATCACAGTAAAATATATAAATATGTCTGTCTTTATGGAAAAGATACTGTGGGAAATAATTTTAATATTAGAAGAAAAATATCTTTCACTGTCCTATGTATAGCAGGACATATAAAAACAGATTTTTGATAAATTTAGGGCTATATACAAATGATTGGACATGGTCATATTCCTTGACATACCTTGCACATTTGCACCACAAGTGCAACCTCTAACAGCAAGACATCTGTAATTTGCTTTTTAAAAAATTCTGAGCAACTCCTGCCTTTAGTGATAGAATTGGAAAAAAAGTAAAACTCAGGTTGAAAAATCACAATTTAATGACTAAAATAATAATAATAATGCATGATAATAATAGTAGTAGTAATAATGATAACGGTATTGAAAAGAAATATAATGAAAATAGCGAGAAATATAACCAAGGAGGTGATGCACAATGCCGTTGCTCACCATGTGCTGACCAAAGCCCACGCAGTGATCCACTGCCCCCACCAGCTCCCCTCAGTTCACATACAGAACATGATGTTCTGTGGTATGGAGTATCCCCTTGGCTAGTTTGGATCAGCTGTGCTGGCCATGCTCCCTTCTAGCTTCTTGTGTACCTGTTTGCTGGCAGAGCACGGGAAGCTGAAAAATTTGTGACTTAGGATAAGCACTGCTTAGCAACAACTAAAGCATCAGTGTGTTATTAATGTTGCTCTTACAATAAATCTGAAACACAGCACTGTACCAGCTACTAGGAAGAAATTGACTCTATCCCAGCTGAAAACAGGGCATAAGTGTTAGACAAAATAATGGTACTGTAAAGATAGTATTGGGCACTTGCAGATACAGTACTTGTTTGGAGAATATGTGAGGAAGTTTTTTTCATTGCCTCTGTCAAAGTCCAAAATGACAAAACGATTCTCTTGAAGGTACATGTATCAATAAATGCACCACATTTTCTAGAAACTATTCATTGATTGTTTTTAATTAATATATTGAAAAAGCAGATGTACAAATAAGTTCTTATGTAGTAATTTTCAGAGTTTAACTTAAAGACTAACTTGATTTTTTTATATGTAAGGTAGGGCATTTTCGCTTTCAAAGATTGTCCGGTTCTGTGACACTTCTATTCTCTATATTGTGCCAAATACTGTGGGATGTTTTAAAGGCTTTCTTTGTGTGTGCATGCCACAGTATCACAAAGGTGCTTTAGAAGAATTATTCCTATAAGTATGCTTTTTGAGATGTAATAAATACTCAGGCAAGTAACTTAGGAGGACATATCGTATAGGAAATGTATGCCTTAAAATAAGCAGCAGAGAGTTTGAAAAGAATCTGTTTCTGGTCAAGGCTTAATAGTTTGTAATTACACAGGGATAGAAAAAGGATTTTTATTTTTTTTCTCATAACTGCTTAGTTTGAGAATACTGCAACTTCAGGGTGTCTGATGTGAACCTGGGCTTACATACGTATAAGCTACTGCAGTAAATGGACTGGTTGTGGACAACTGGATTGCAGCATCAAAGTCAGTGTTGCTACTGCCTTGAACCAAATTGATGGAAAATTAAAGTTAGTACTATGAAATTGAAGTTAGTACTGTGTCTTTATTTATTAAATTACCTTTGCTTTGACTTTCAGCTTTTATCTGTCATGATAGTGGAGCAACTGTGCTAGCATATGCCCCAAAACATCAGCTGTTAATATCTGGAGGCAGAAAAGGCTTTACATGTATAATTGATCTTCGCCAAAAACAACAGCAGCAGTTACTCCAGAGTCATGATTCTCCAGTCAAAGCAATTGCTGTTGATCCTACAGAAGAGTATTTTGTCACGGGTTCTGCTGAAGGCAACATAAAGGTATTGATGAGGGGGAGGGAGGAGAGATGAAGTAGGTGATGATGTGCAAATTCATAAAGGTGTGGAATAATAATATGTATATTCTACATTTGTTCTCAGCCCTGACTTTTGCATTTACTAATTTAATTATGAAGTGTTAAGTCTTACCTTGCAGTTCTTTTAGTCAGTGTCATGGTTCAAGCTGACTGGAACAAAGAACCATGCGGTCTTTAGCTCAATCTTCACTCCACCCCTATTTCCACAGTGATATGGAGGGAGACAGTTTCAACTAAAAAGACTCAAAGGTTTGAGATTAAGGATAGGGAGGGTAACAATCTGCCATTTAAAATGATGGGTAAAGAAACAGAGCGATCTGGGGAGAAAAACATAGATTAAATTCAGCACCACCGTTTACAAGGTAGGAAAGTAAGAGGGATAACATCAATAAATATGACTCAATCTTAAATACCCTTCACCCCTCCACCCCTCCCATCTTCTCAGCTACTTCCTGCCCCCCCATCTATGCAAGGGAGCAGGGGATGGGGAGTTGGTCCATCTGGCCATTGTCCATGGCAGCTCCTCCTTGAGAAAGAGGGCTCCTCACAGTCTCTCCCTCCTGCCGTGGGGTGTCCACCTCAGCGGAGGCAATCCTCTTCCTCCTCGGGAGCCCCTCAGGGCCATGGATTGCTTCAGGTGCGTTCACCCGCTGATGCTCGGTCTCTCTCCCCTCCAGCATGGGGCTCTGCACCTACTGACACATCCTGGATGCTCTCACTGCCGTCAGTCCCCCAGCTGTCAGGCAATCCCCTTCCTGCCATCTCAGCCACTACGAGGCTCCAGGGAAAGATCCTGCTCCAGCAGCCACCTTCTTTTCCTCAGAAACTCTTCTCCATCTCTTTCTACTCAGGGCAATGTTCTTTTGTTCTCCTCTCACCTCCCCCTCCTCCGACAGAAAAACTCCCCAATATTAAAGACAGGACAGCTCAACACAAGAGGAAACCAAACGAGAGAGCAAGAACAGTGGGGTCGCCTCTGAAATGCCTTGATGGCAGAGGCGCTGCCTGGCCTGGCCCTGGCCACAGGCAGGCCTGACTCTACCCGGAGATGGGGGAGACTCTCAAAGTTTCGCACGAGTCTGCCCCTGCTTTTTTTACAAAAATACCCACCAGACTCACATCCATGACAGTTAGTCTTACTTTAGTCCCATATATACTCCTTATTGGAGAAAATTAATACCATTTAACGGTGTTACTACATATTGCTGCATATCTTTTCTTTTAAAGTTAGTATCAGAAAAATAAATGCAAGATGTTGTCCAGTTTCTCCATGACACATTACTGGTAGGTTTCCTATAAGAGATTGATGTTTTATGCTTTTTCAGGTATGGAGTCTTTCCACATTTGGTCTTCTTCATACTTTCATCAATGAGCATGCTCGACAGTCTCTCTTCAGAAACATTGGGACAGGAGTCATGCAAATTGAGACAGGACCAGCAAATCACATATTCTCCTGTGGTGCTGATGGAACAGTAAAGATGAGAATCTTGCCTGATAGATTCAGCCCTTTAAATGATGTGTTAAAACATGATGTGAAATTTATGATATAATATTTTTCTTGGAACTGTGTATAACATTCCCCTTCTGCCATCCCTGAAAATATTTTTCCTGGAACTAGCCAACAAAGCAAATACACAATGATAGCTTGTGCCACAAAGATGCTTTTGTTGTTGTTATTTCCTCCCGATATTTATTACCTGGAGCTTCTAGTCCGTGATGCACTGATGCCTTAAAGATTAACAAGGTCCTTCAGATTTTGATCATTGCCTGAAATAAAAGCTATACACAACTTTAAATTATATACTTAGAATATTAGCAAGATGTTGCTGAAGTGGTTTACTCTTCCTTTTGAGGTAGTTACACTCCTCCCTGGAGTGTAACATTTGTTCATGGCCTCTGCTTATATTGAACACCTGGCCACCTTCTAAAAGCAGATCCTTCCTAATGGAAACCTTAGATAATGTTATTTCTTTGCTGTGGCAATCGTAACTGTCTTTTCAACTTGTTTAGCCAGCCAAAAATAAAAGTTGATACCTATGTGTAGAAGAGAAACAAAGCCTATATGAGTACTCCTGGCTGTGCAAGCATTCATATAACAAGCCACTGTCTGTCTCCATTCCTCAAATCCAGGCTGTTGACCCTTGCACAATCTCCTTCCCCTGATCTAGGGTATAAGAAACTGAAGGATGTTCTATAAGTAGTCTTCTGTTCCATAGCTTGAACCACTGCCATCAGGATGGCAGGCTTACCTTTTAAAAAGAAATATATTTTTAACCCTGAACACTTCCTTTACAAAAATATGTAAATATTAATGGATATCTTCCTAGTAAAGTAGTCAAGATTATGTCTGAAGCTTTTGTCTTGATTGAAGAGACACAGGAAGATACTTCTTTAGGATATGGCACTAGAATTTCTTCAAATACTATTTATTTACATGTCTGTAGAGAAGAAAACACAGAACAACAAACAACTAATTTATTTTTACATTTTTTCCAGTAAGACTTTTATTTAGCCCAAAGATACTCAGTTCATTCTTAGCACTTATGTTCTTGTTTGCTTTTCAGAAGTGCTTTGAAAAAGGAAAACGTTAAACAGCAAAGTACTTAAATACTGTCAGTCTTTGTACTGTGAGTTTACGTCTGGTGTAAAATGAAAGAAAAACCTTAAAAACTTTGAAAAATGTAGATGGATTTTTTTTGCCAAAATATTTAACTGCATAACTTAAATGTTTGACCAAATGATTAATGCACAAAGCCTTTACATTTTTTAGTCAGCTAAAACCTGTTTCTGTAAGTATTTTGGTTTACTTTTCCTGACTTGAGAGCATGACAAAGATTTAATTTGTAAATTAGATGTGAGGCTGGATTACTTGAATGCCAATGGTGTACTTTTTGCTAAAAGATATTTTGTGAAACATAGCACCAAGATATTAACTGTAAAATAAACTTGTCAAATTAGGAACTATGGGGATAAATAAAGCATAGCAGAACTGAAGGGCTTGTAAAATGAACTTTGTAACATTCTCAGGATGCTTTTGTCTTAAGAATATAAAATTGTTTTAAAAGATTTTGTAAAATGTATTAAGGTAATTTTAAATGTATGTTTTGCAAGTTGCAGTGCAAACACTATGAAGGTTTTAATGCACATAACCTGAATTTTCAAATTGTGCAATAAGAAGAATGTGAATATTTTGCCATGAAGAAACATGTGGCAGCACTTCAAACTGGTACAGCTGTTCAGTGATTCAACTGTCATTTTCTTCCGCAATTGTAGATTGAAATAAAAATTGATATCAAAACAGTTTAAGTACAGTGATGGACCAGAAAGTGACTGACTAAAAGCGCTACCACCTTACAAAACAGACTTGGCCAATGTGCATGTCATATCTGCTTTAGTGAATGAGTTTCTAATATTCCTTAATTCTTGTGAAAGAAGGAAAACAATGGAGATAACAGTAGCACACCCTGACTTTGTAGCTACTTATGTACATGCGTTGGTTTTATGCACCTGTTGAACTAACAAAAGTGCATTCAGAAAAGGAAAATGTGCAAAAATTATGGCAGCATTATATAATTATGTCCTTGATGTTTTATCCTTAAATATTTATATCTGATTTAGCTTTAATATTTCAAGCTCAGTTTATTGTACTGGTAATCATAAAAAGCTGTTATATCATCTGTGAGCTGAGGGGATTTTATATGTTATTTGCTAAGGCATACAATGTTGTCTTTTTTTTTTACTAGAGCTGCACTATGGATAATCCTGGCAAACCTGTGCTTATACCAGAAAAGTACTGGCTGTGAGCAGGCATTTTCAATAATGTTTTTAGTTACCATAAGCTACTCTCAAAACTAAATTATGTAAAATCACAGTGTAATAGCCACACCTTCATAATCTTCCCAATAAATCCTGCAAAACCTCAACCTTCTAGAATTCAATGTTGCTGCTACTTCAATTACAAATCAATTCTTTGCTTGTACAACGTTTATTGATGTTTAACAAGTATTGTAAATCAAGTAATCGGTAGTTTTCTTGTGATGATGGAATCAAAATGAGTAAATGTTTGTTGTATCTGAAACTTTTAAAGGGACACTCTCAACTTTAAATATGTTTGTTGGGGAAGAACTGAATTAAAAACTCTTCCAGCTGTTGCCCTTAAGGACTTCCGTTGACTGTTGTCCTCTGGGTATTAATGCTTTCTCCCTGTTACTATGCAAGTTACTCACACTTAAGGGTAATAGTGGCTACTCACGGTTCTGTACTTGTAGTAGCCATGTGTGCAAATGGAACTTAATATTTGCATTCACCAGTGCTTGCTCAACAATAATTCCATGTCCAGACAAAGTAATGTAGTTTATAGTTGATAATGTCCCTTTTAAATATTGTAGAGTAGCAGTTGTGACTTGTGTTTGTCTATGCAGCAATACATAATGCAATCAGAGTGTGTCATTCTTGTGTTGCTGATTGACTCTGTTACCTCAAACACGTATATGATCCAGGTTCTCTACTATAGTAACTTGTGAGAGTTAAACTGTCCATCTGGGTACTTAAACTGGCTTGCTGTGTGACTTTTAACCAGAAAATTCTTCAGCTGACAGCTGATGTTGCAGGATGTTTATGGATAAAGGTGTAGAGTGGAATAGATGCAGGTTTTGTACTATGCTGCTTTGGCGCAAGGTGAGCTTACGCATGTTCTGCTTAATTTTAGAAAACTCGCTACCAGTTACAGGAAATAAACTGTTGAGATATCCTACATTAGCTACCACTCCCTTCCTCTTAAAAGCACCCAGTGTTAGGTTAGTTGCAATAGGTTTGAAAAAAGCAACAGTGATTAAAAGGAGATAAGCTTGGAGGCAGTATGTCCTCCAAGGTAATTTTTTCAAATGTTTATTTTTACTAAAAAATAGCAAAACCACCTCTAATGGTAGGTTCAGCACACTGATCAA
This sequence comes from Apaloderma vittatum, assembly GCF_000703405.1. Taxonomy (NCBI): domain Eukaryota; kingdom Metazoa; phylum Chordata; class Aves; order Trogoniformes; family Trogonidae; genus Apaloderma; species Apaloderma vittatum. The sequence goes on along the minus strand of NW_009722298.1, from coordinate 706 downwards.
ACTAATTTCTATAAAATAAAGATACTGATTTACCAGGCCTCTTGGTGTTTGTTATTCCTCCCCATTTCTAGCTCTAAAATCTGCATGGTTTTTGGTCTTTCACCTTTCCTGTCTTTTTTTTTTTCTTTAAAAGCTCACAGGTTTTTCATGCTTTAGCTTTCCTCGTATTAGGTTTTTTGATATTGGGGGGGGAGGGTATGTTGATGTTGTTTAATTGCGGGAAGTTACGTGGTTTTTTGTGTGCCTGTGTGCGTGCGTTGTGTTCGGTTTTAAATTCAGTGCATGTTTATCAGTTTTAATCAGTTCTAAGTCATTTCACAAGTGGAATGAGGCTGATGTGGTGATGGTGCTTTCTGTCATTTTCTTCCACGATTACCTTTTTCATCCCTTTCTCTGTTTTATTTAAACTTGAAAAGTTATCGAGGAACCCCACGTGTTTAATTTTCCCCCCTCTCGGAGAGCTGCAGCGAGGAGCGTCCCTACTCCAGTTACACGCTGGGCGTCAGCCTTCTGCCAGAATTAAAAAATACCTCAACATACAGCTCAGTGGAACTAGAACAGTAATTTTATTTGGGGCAATAATTGTAACTCCTCCTTGGGTAGCAGAACAGGCAGAGAAGCAAAGCAAAGATGCGCTCCCAAATCGAGCACCGAGGCCGTGATTTCGCGGGCGGGGGTGTTCAGCCTCCTGCCCTGGCTTTTCTCA
>NW_009722297.1:163269-191969 GCF_000703405.1 Apaloderma vittatum | reverse complement strand
CTTGATGATCCCAAGAGTCTTTTCCAACCTGCATTGTTCTATGGTTCTATGATATAATAAACTAAACTATCTAAAACCAAAGTTTCTAAAAACATCAAGGAGAACCAAGAAGGAGGATCTGTGTCACCAGGAGGAATGTGATACAGTATTCTAGGAGGTGCCAGGGAACCTGTGGGAAGACCACAGCTAAAAAAATATCAAAATAGCACATTCTCTGTAGAAACAATTTCTTGACTAATATCCACTAGTTGCCTTAACTAGGGAAATTCTGAAATGTGTATCTAAATATATAGATTGAAAGAACTTAATCTGGAAAGCGTGATTCGCATCACTAATGTCTGGTTATAAAAGTGTGACAGAGGGGCTGTCTTGCTGAACTCCAACAAGATACATCATCAAGCTCACACCACTCTCCACGGTGGTCCAGCTTTCCCTGTGTCGCCACCTTTAGGGACTCCTTAAAAGCCTTGCTGACTGCTCTCAGCTGGATTCCAGACAAATACAAAACATGTGTGCCTCTAACTCCACTCCCTCAGCTCCTCTTGGTCTCAATGCTTTGAGCTGGTACGTACATAGATTAGGTATGTAGGTTGTATATGCAGGAGGAGATGTTTTTTAACAGTAGCATCCTGCCATTCTCCCAGACATCTTTTCTATGTCTTGTGAAGAGCAGCAGCCTGCAAGCTGGATGTAGCCCCTCGGTTGCCAGTTCAGGCACACTGAACTGCTCTTTAATTGTTCTTCCTTTCTTTCAAACTTTACTTTGATTAAAGCAAAACAAAACAAAACAAGTCAATCTGCATTTAAAGAAATATGGCCTTGCTATGTCATCACTTTAATTATTTAACTTGCCCTGACTTCATATTGTGTCAGAACTTAGCAGGACGTCTGTGACAAGTTGTGCTTGATTGCTGTCAGTGGCTGACACAGTGGTTCTTTCCCTTGCAAACAGAGCAATGTGGGTGAACAGCAGGAAAATGCTTTCAGACATTTACTTGCTTTCAGTGTTTGTGTGTCCTCCCCACCTCCGCCTACTTTGGACATCCTTTTGTGAAAAGCTTTGCTGGACAAATTTTTCATAGAAACAGTAAATGTTAAATGTATGTAAGTAAGTATTTGTGGAAATCAATTTTTTATCACTTTTGAATATAAAATTATCCTCTTATGTTTAACCATTCAGGCAACAGAAGAAAAAAAGAAACTGATATTTGCAGCCAATGAAAAGTAAAAAAAAGAAAAAGTGCACATTTTGAATGTAAACAGATTTTTTTTCAACTTGTTCAGAATCAGACTATGTGGGCCTAGGTCTGATTTACAGAAATTGCTCAATGAATAATGAATATATTTGTGATTTATATGAAAACATAAAAATTGTAAGCTGCTCCTGGTTAATTCACAAAGGGGGGAAACAACAAAATACAAAGCTTAATTAATTTGAATAATTTATTTCTCTATAAAGTCAGCCATTCAACTTGAAATATATTTCCATCTCACTCCCCAGAGGCTACAGCCCAAATTAAGGAGTTGCCAGAAGACACACATGCATTTCACACATGGTCCCAACATCTCCAGAAAATAGACTTGAGACAAATTCCAGTTTGACTGGATTCCCACCTGAGGGCTGCACTGAGCACGTCCTGCACTTTTTCTCTGGACACTGCTAGTAGCAAAACCAACTTGCCCATTGTTCGGTGAAGCCTTTGGAAACCTTTCTTATGATTTCAGTATGTTTCAGATGATGCCTTAGAATGGATTCTTCCTGCAATAACATGTATATTTTTAAAAAGAAATCCAGCTTTTGGCCAAAACTAAATTAATCTCTGGAGCTGTTTATAGGTCAGATAAGAAAAATGCCCTTCTCTTCTACACATGTTTTTAGGGAAGCTCTTGTCCACCTGGAAACCAATCACAGGTTTCCCAGTCCTTCATAAAATTCAGATACATATTTGATTCATACTGAAACAAGGAAATAATTGCAAGTTGTAACCTCAGATGTTTTCTTACATAGGTCTGAAATCATGCCAGGATACTGTTGCCTTGGCCCGGTCCCACTAAGGATTGTCTCATGTGCAAAGCCATCTATGTCTTTTCAGTCCACTTTGCAAAGGATACGTGGGGGTTTCTTGACTGGAGCAGGAATAAACAGGCAGCAGTTTCCCGTCTGAGTGCTTTTTTGCCAGTCTTGTGCTCATGTGCTTTCTTTTCTTCTTTTCAAATGATCCCTTGTTAATGTATTCTTCTTCTGTGCTCAAAATTGCTGTAAAGTAAGGAATGTCTCAGGCTCTCCATTTGCAGATTGTTTTTGTGGTCATGTAGCATAGCTCATGATCAGACCTCTCCATGCCTTCTTAGACCTTGCCCTGCCCGTTTGTACCTGAAGCCATAAGTTCAGGTTCATGTTCGTCCCCAGATAGTTACAAAACTCTAAATGGGAAGATTGGTTCTCTCCATTGTTTCAGATATCATTGAGTATGAGGAAGTGTAGGTATGACCCTTCGCTGGTCCTCTTGCTGGTCCTGTCTTCTTCATCCCCACAGAAGAATTCAAATTCAAGTCCAAATACCCGAGTATGGACAGATAAAAGCAGCATGAAGCAGAAATAAAGCAGTGAAACTTTAGATGGTTTTATTGAAGCCCTAAACACCTGAAAATAGAATTTTATGATGGGACCTTTTGGGATAGTTTAGTTGTTTCCTGTTTTAAGTTATCCTAATTCAGAATGCTGCAGCAGAACTGAGAGGTAAAGGTAAAGCCTCTCGATGTTTGTTTTCCTTATTGGAGCTTTTAAAGTTGTGTAAAGAACCGTAGTATTTTTAGTATCACCTTTCTTTGTGCACATGTAGTTGGGTCCCACTCATTCTTCCCTCCTTAAAAAAAGAGGAATCTTAGCATAAGTTCACAATAGCTGTGAACAAGTTTATAAATAAGGAATTATTTTTATTTTTAATGCAATGTTGCAATAATAAGTGCTTGATTCTCATTTTAAAGTGTTTTTTTATTATCAACAATTAATAAATTATAATTTAAATTGATTATTGATACTATAAGAGCAGATAACATTAGCAAGAATTTAACCAGAGGAAGTAAAAAAGAAAATGTGTATTAGTATTCATCAGTTACATTTTTGTGCAGCTTTCTTTGACCTTATTGATAGGAACCTTTAAAATTCAATCAGGACAAATGCAAAGCCCTGTACCTGGAAAGGAAGAACACGTTCTAACATCTCTGCTGAAGAGACCTGAGGATCTGGGTGGACCACAACTGGAACAAGCTGGGTTGATTCCCTTGGCATTGCAGAAACATTGAATGTTTAGCACACTTGTATATCTGGTGGCATTTAGTCCTTCGACTTCTGCAGTGAAAGAAACATGCAGAGGAAGTCCCAGAATGGTCTACAAGCTTTGAGTAAAGCCTTCTGCAGGTTTGGTGACTGTAAACTTTAGCCTGGGCTGAACTGTCACAAGAAAAGATTCCCATGCGATGGTAAGTTTGATCACATTTTATCATGTGAACCTGCCTATTAAAGAAAACAGCCAACAAACCAGTTTTCAGACTGCAGAACAAAAATGTCTGAATCAGAAGAGTATCAGCACAAATATTTTGGAACGAGTGAGAATTCATTTTTAGGGTTTTGTGTGACTTAATCCAGTATCTAGCTGTCGTGTCCGGATAAAATAGTAGCTGAGTTAATTCCTCTAGCCTCACTGAATAGTATTGGCTTTGTTCCTTGAAAGGATACTTCAGAAGACATGACCACTGGAAAAAAACAAAGTTTACTGTATAAGGTTTGCTGGTCTGGGCATAATGTGATGCTGACAATTAGCCTGATCGTTTTTGTACTCACGTTAGCATCCGGCCAAGTAGGTACATGTAGAAGGGTTGCTTCTGCCAGTCTGTATGTCTGCACTGCTGTGCCTGCAATTACTATATCTGACAAAGAATAAGCTGTGATTATAATGTATGTGACATGGGAAGTCTTGAAATAAGCTTTCTTCTTGGTGATTGGCAGGAGAGGCTGAGTGGCTTTAGCATAGAGAACTGAAGTGTATTTCTGAATTGGTTTCACCTTTATTTCAAAGAAACCAGAAGGGTAATATTTTCATAATTTCACAAAAGCTTTATCAAGATCTAGAGAAGAATACTGTTCATTTAAATATGGAAGAGAATGAAGTGACTTCCTTGCATCAGTAAACTTCAGAGCGCTCAAGTAATTTGTCATGCTCGACAGGAAGAAAACGAAATGGAAAGAAGTGTGCATAGAGTGCTCTTAGCACAGTTTTGGATTTAGCTGAACTTTACTCTTCAGTTCACTGGCTCGCGTGACATTAAGGAGACAAGAAAGGTCAGTCAAATGGCAACATCAAAAAGGTTCTTAAATTCCAAGGATGGCTCTTGACTTTGGCCAGGCTTGTGAATCCTTAGCTAATTATCGTGGTATACCAGTAGAGAAGCACTCTAGATGTAAAACTATGTTCTTCTGATCTGAAATAATGTGCAGTGGTATAGCAGCACTTCTGACTTCCCACCACAATCAAACAGAAAATAGATTTTGCAAATGTGTCTCTTAAAATTTTTAACAGATTCTAAAAGATGGAAGCTTTGATTTATGTAAAGCTGTTTATGGTACTATTTAAGATTTCACCTCTACCTTGATACTATTAAAAGTGGGATTATAATTGATAGTTCTTCCTGACACTAGGGCCAGCAGGTTAGTAGTTGCTCAAGAAAGGAAAGATGCTAAACCTATGCCAAGTACAAGTTCTGTTTTTTGAAATTCTGCTTGTACCAAGCAGGGTTTGAGTTTTGTAGATAAAGGAGCTGTAATTAAAACCTCGAGAGTGCAGAAATGAAAGTCTCTTTGAATTACATTTGACCTGCAATTTTTTTTTTTTTTCCTCTCAGAGAACCTTCTGCATAGAATTGTAGCCAGTTTGGCATGCATTTATTTACTATACCCAACTCTTCTTCACATGAGCAGTGTTGAAAATTGTATTAAGGCTGGCAAGCTTCCAGAGTTGTAGAAGCACCTTCACTCTTTGAAGAGGAAACAGTAAAATGTAAGTGAGTCTTTCTCAAATGTCCACAGATGGAAATTACCCCTGATCATTTATGGATGGGTCTTAGCAGAATAGTGGCATGAGTTAAAAATACCAATAAAATACTGTTCAGGTGATTTAATCAAAGGCATCAAGGCCAGCGAGTTCAAGGAAGAAAATGAAAAGGAATGATTCCAGAGATGACTGCTGATTTAACCTGTTGCAATTGATACACCTCAGTGCCCTTGGTATGCTTCCACTTGATAAATGCAATGGTAATGACTACTGAATCCATCAAAAATAAACATATTCATTGTGGTTGACTTTTGAATTTAGAACAGCTAGAACAGAAAGTTAAGCCATTGGGCTAATTTGAGGCACCTCACCGCTGCAGTAGATAGTATTCTCATTTTTTGTGTCATGTATGCACTTGGGAGAAGCAAGCTGGAGTGGCTGGAGAAGACCTACAGAGGTGATGAAAACCATCACCTAACAGTTTTCTTGAAGTTCCCAAGTTAATTTTGCAGCAGTGGGTGTGCGTGATCACTGAGAGAAACTTTTCTATCTGTCAGCACAGATGGATTGTTTCTAGATAGTGTACCACAAGCATTACATTTGATCCCAAAAAATAAAAAGCAAAATTACTCCATGGAACTACTTTTTTGATCCTCTTAGACAACATTTTCTTCTGCATTGTAGCAGTTCAAACAGCCGAATGGACAGATCCTGAAAGGACTAGTTAGTGCTCTAAAAAATTTGTGTAAAAGCTAGGCTTATTTTTTATTATGCAATAGGCTAAATTTCAATGCCTTTAGAACACCTGCAAATAGACACCACTGTGAATTCTAACCACATCTTAAAAGTGGTATCCTGGAACTCCAGATATTGAATCAATAGCAGTTTTGCTGTTGGCATCAACTGTGGTATAAATACATAGTGATAACAATGGCATCAGAATAATTGTTCTAGTGAAAATTATAAAAATCTGAAAGAAAGCTAGGTATAGAATATAGTATTTCACTTGGAAGGGACCTGCAATGATCAGCTCGTCCAGCTGCCTGACCACTTCAAGGCTGACCCAAAGTTAAAGTATGTTATTGAGGGCATCATCCAAATTACTTAAATGCTGACAGGATTGGAGCATCAACCACCTTTCTGTGATTGGTATACATTGAACCCAGCAGAATCTCATATCTAACTGCACCAAAGAATTGCACTAATCACATGGTTCCATTTTTGAAGGACAGAACTTAGAACAGAACTTTTAACTACTTTGCTTGTGATTGGTATTTATAACATAGCTACTGGTTTTTATTTCCTTTGAAAGATACTTATGTAGTTGTTTTTCGGGGGAAGCCCCTTTTTGTCTATGTCACTCCAACCATCTTAATTTTAAGTTATATGGGCAAATTCCCAGCTTTCTGGTATTCTCTGTTAGGAGCCAATCCCAAACCTGTCATCGTGATGGTAAGGAACAGAGTCTTTGGAGAGGCAGCATCTCATTTGCAGTGAATTCCTGGATGGTTTTTGTTAAATTGACTCTTCCCCAGGAGTAGCTTAAATGTGGTTATTCATTTAAATAGTTTACTACTGGGAAAACTAAGCTCTATAAAGTACAAGATCTCATTTGCAAAGGGGGTCCTGGGGACTGAAAGTGGATATACACGTGCCATGTGTTGCAGTTTCCATCGTCTGCTTTTCCTGCTGTTAGGAAATAATTTGAAAATTGCCTAAAATAGGAACAGTATACTCAATGGCTGAACAAAAGCCTCAGATCTGTCTCCACAGTAGAGCCTGGGAGTGGTAGCCTTCAGCAATAGTTGCTATAGTCCACAGGGAAAAAAAAAAAAAAGGCAAGCAGTTATTGGGAGCAACAGCACAGCCTTCTCCCAGGAGGGATGTCACAGACCCAAGAGAGGGCTTGGCTGTGGTGTGCAGGAGCCTCCAGCCGCGACGTTACCAATAAAAGGGACATGCCTGGAACCATTCTTTGGCATATAGCAGTTCATGTCCATGCTGATTTAGAAAAAAAAAAAAAGAAAAGGAAGAGTTCTCTTGTGCACTGAAACAGAGAGGCTGCCTCAAAAATTTCTTTGGAAATTATTGCTGGCCGATGCTGTCTTGAGTCATGCTTATGCCCAAAGTAAGACAAGGACTGGTCTGACAACAGCAAAACCTATTGACTTCCAGTGCCACCTCTCTTTTCATAGATTCCTTGGAATTATATAATAAAAGGGGTTTTATCTCTAGAGGTTCTTTCCAACCACTAACATTCTATGATTCTATGAATTCACCTAATTTAGGGACAGAATAAACTAAATCCTTGGGTCTTTCATGGTTATTAAAAAAGCCCAAACCATGAGTGATAGAAGCTCTACAGAAACAACACATTTTTCATACATGAAAGATTCCTTCACTTTCTTGGATGACAGTATGGAGAATATCTTTCAGGAAATACGCTTTAAAACCATCACAAGCACAATGAATTGTCCTAAAACTAACAGCCGTCTTACTAATGACACACCAGAACGTGCCCTTTTTGTCTAATGCTTCCATGAAACATCAGAAAATATTTTAAACGCTATCAGGAGTATTGTGATGATATTTGCGGAATGGAACCTGGTATCATCTGTAATTTTAGTTTTATTGTCCAACAGAATAATAAAAAAATGTCTTAGAAATAATGGCCTATCGTGGTTTTGGGTTTTTGAGGGTTTTTTTTTAGATTTTATCCAGTGCTCTGTTCAGGCCCTTTTGCACTCCGTGTTTGCCTGAACTGTTTTTAGAGAGTCTAAAACACTTCAGAGACACTTCTAGAAGTGTTTGCGTAACTACAGAGCATAGAAGAAAATTAAAAAAAAAAAAGAAAGAAAAAGGAGATCTTTAAATGTGATTTTGATTCTCTTCTGTCTTGTAGTGTCTATAGATTGGAAACTGGTGTTAATGGTTGGTGGTATATTCTTAGCATACTGTTAGCATTAATATTTAATATAATGTTGAGGATCTCTATGCTATTGTACATGAATGAAGAAGACAAAGCTCCTTTTCAGGTAAAGTACGTAACTTCAAAATATGCATGTTTCTCCTATATATTCCTCATTTTTTTTCTGTCATGTATTTTATTATAAACACAGAAACTAGCTACAGTCCACAAAGGAAGAAATCAAGTTTAAAAATGCAGATACCACTCCAAGGTTTTTCAAATTCTCGGAAAAATGGTGACTTAGATTTTCTAAATGGAATCACAGTTGTTATACTCAAGACATTATTTTTATTTATTTTTAAGGGGGTAATGAGGAGAAGTGAGCTGAAGTTTCGTACACTTTATAAAACCAGCGTTTTATCATGTCAGTGTTTGTCTTCTTCTCTGAACAATAGTTTCTATTAAGGTCTTCTACATTTACATCTGTTTGATTATTAATGGTTTCATAAAAATATTTTTTTTACCCTTTTTCTATTTTCTTGTTCACTCTGTCTGTGAAGAAGATTTCCTTCTAAAAAGACAAAGAGCCCAGTTGCCTGCATGTAATTGTATTCTCAGTTTACTCTAAGCAGAAATTTTAGTTGATCTAAAGTAAAAAATGTTTTTTTGCTGTAAGCCAAGTGAACAGAAGCTGCGCTTTCCTATTTTTCCCCTGACTTTATTACCTAATTGTTATTCCTTATTACAAGGTGTCTGCTATTATTTTATTTATTTATTTTGCAGTAGGCTCCTTTCCCTTCAACTTGCTCTAACTGATCATAAACCTTTAATGCCACAGTGACCAATGGTAAATCACCGTGTCTGACACCGGGAGACAAAAGAAGCAGGAGGGATCTATGAAAAATGCCTGCAAGGACCGAAGCACAATGTGGATGGAGATGATTCACGTCTCTGCAATGAATCTTCAGTAAAAGGTAGCAGAGCAGAACCCAAGACTGTTTTCACTTGTCTTGAATTCATTTCACCTGATCTCTAAAGCATTTCCCTGCTACCCACCAGAGCTTTGAAACAGGCTGCATGTCTGAGTACTGCTGTTTTTTTCTTTTTTTTAATTCCCAAAAAAAGTGAGAGTGAAAAAGGCACCTAACAGAGAGAGAATCTGCAGACAAATAATGCAGAAAAGAAACCTATTCGGCCATCTGTCCATCCATCCCTTGAGACTTTGACAGATTTTTGTTCAGTGTGAATTAGAATAAAAAGTTTATCAAAACCATGTAGTGATCTTAAGTTCCTAAGTCACTTAAATGCTTTTGAAAATGTTCATGTGTCTGTATTTAAATGAAGGAACACTTTCTATTTAACAAAGCTGCAGGTAACTTTTTATCTATTTTAGTTTCTTTCTTGATTTTTTTTTCTATTTTGCAAGAACTTTAATGACTGCTTGATTTAGTAACACAGGGCTATCTTATTCCTGTTCCAGTCTATGTAAATCTGCTGGTTGCTTTTAATGGGATAGAGTGTTGCCCTTCATCCTGCAAAAGCTATAGGCACATGTTTATGTAAGTGATTCGCAGACCTAGTATAAGTAAGTTTAAGCTTGGACAGATAAAATGAGGTTAGGCTGGGAATGATGTCATACATCAATGTTTTCCCTTCTAGCACAGACAACTGCACCTTTCTTACAAGTTGGTTTTCTTGGGTTTAAACCATTGATAAGTCTTGCCTTGTTAGTGTGACTGAGATGTTCTGTGTTTTCCTGACTTCCTGACTGAAATGTTTCCTGGCATTCTAGCTCATGTCTGCAGGAGAAAAGACTTGGGATGCAGGCCTGAGTAATTTCTCATTGACTTCAGCTGAAGCTGGAAAAATCAGGAAAGATTTTGCCACTATTGAATTATTAAATTAGTTTAAATGAGTTTGAATTTAATTTCACTGGGGAAGAGATTACATTGTTAAATACTTTGGGGAGCTGTCTGCATTTTTCCTACCTGCTAAAGCTCAATATGTATTACCTAGAGTATCACAGCTGAGACTTTCAAGAGTTCATCACCCAGACTTTTCTTACCATTTGCTGGTGCTCACTTTGGCAACTGAATTTTGGATTCTTCAAAAAAACCCACAAATGCCTTTTTTTAAAAACTTCTGGACATGTAGAAGTAATGCCACACTGTGCAGTACCACAGTATTCAACTTTTAAAATATGATTTAGGTTAATTACACTGTTGAAAGTTTAAAAGGGAGCTGCTAAGGCTGGTGGATGTGAATCTTTGCTAAAGAAGCAGTAATTTACTACCCAGGTGATAGACAATAGGGCTGGCAATTATGATGCCACAGGAAAGTAAAGAATGGCTCATTTCCTCTTACACAAACAGGACATAATCTTTTTATGCTAAGTACTCTGCTTTGCAGACACACGCAAGAGACCCCGTGCTTGCATCTTAAAAGAATCAGCCTACAAATATAATATCTGTTGTGCTCATTGATGCTATATATTGTAAGGTTTTTACTGTTGAAGTGCTTTTGCCTTGCCTGGGTTAGACAAATAAGGCATCAGCCTTTTTATTTTGCTACCATCACTGATGTTCCAAGCCCTAATAGCTTGAGGTAGGTTTCACTACGTGTCAGGGTAATTGCGGAGAATATAGAGCTCAGCCTGCCCTGTCTCAGATCTGCAGCTACAGCTCAGGGTGCGAGACAAAGGAAGAAGAGAGAGAGAACCTGTGTGTGTGTGCATGTGCGTATGTGTGCACGTGTAGGCAGTTTGACAGAAGAGAGTTAGCTGGCTCAGGGCTTTGGTTATCAAATACAGAAGATTTCAGCTCTGGTCTGAACTAGTCAGATCAACAATATCCAAGAATGGTTATCAGCTGGTGATTGTTTGATTACCGGTGAAGTAAATAGGTCAAACCAGGGTCCCTCAGCGAGACTTGCCTGTATTGGTACACCCTTTCCAGGTATGCAGTCAGGGCTGGTTGAAGAGGTCAATGCTTCTGGGCAGCTCCTTGTAACCATCCCTTTGCTGAAGGAAGGGCTACCTTTCCCACAGACTTGCCACCCAGTTGCTGGCGTAGTTGCTTCCAAACCCGTCTCGGTCAAAATGAGCCAGATAACCTTAAGAAACTGAAATAATTGGTCTCAGCAAGGCGGGCTGCTTCTGCCAGGGAAGACTGGGAAGTGGCTGTAGAAGCTCTTTCACTGGCAAGCTGGAAGAGCCAGTGATATGGGGCTGAGGTCAGTAACACATACAGCCAGCACAGGGGATCTACAAATACTAAGCTGCTTTATTCACTCTTGTTATAGCTCCAAACCCATTCCCAGCGACTAAATCAGTGTAAGAAATCACTTGGCCTTACTCATCATCCTTTGATTTTCCCATTATGGATACCAGTCAGTTAATGATTGTGGCTTAACCTATTAAGACCTATTAAGAACAACATCATCATTACTTTCTTCTGAAATCAGAGGTTAGCTCCTACATTACAAGAGAGTTTGTAATGCTTTGTCCGAACACGATGCAAAAATACTCAGTGCAGTAAATATAAATAGTTGTCTTGGACCAGCCTGATAAACAGCTTCTCCCACAGCCATGCCTTAACGCCTGATCAAAGCAAGGATGGGATGTGGGAACTCCACTTAAGCACCATTTAATATTTAAAAGGAAAGAGAGAGAAGTAAAGATTTTCTTTTGGTGCCAACAACATTTCTTGGGTTGCAGTTTTCCAGTGTTGTTGTCTTATAAATCATTTACTGTGCTAATGGGATGAGCTTAAATTTCTGTGGGAGGGAGCAGCAGCCAACTGAGGGACAGGTATGGGGTGTGGCCCTGAGGTTTTAATTTCTGGAGCTACTTCCTCAGCATGAGCTGTATGTAATGGAAGTTGTTACCTTTTGGCCTCTGCATCTCTAACCCTCCAATTATGGCCAAAAATGTGAAGTCATTCAAATTAAATGTTCTACATCTGTCAAGAGAAGATCTGTTATTCAGTCATGCTAAAAAGAAGTTGAAACGCCTCTGAACTGGAGCATGGTCACCATTATATAAGAATACATTATTAAAGAGTGTATTCTTATTTTAATAAAATACTCAGTTTAGCCTTAATTTTTTTCCTATCTTTCGTTATTTGAAGAGCAGTGTACATTAACTCCACCAAAACCAATGTACTGTTACAATAGTCCATGTGTGTGTGTTTGAAACACATATCCTGCAGGCTGATTGCCTGTTGACAAGCTGGTTACCTCTAACAATCCGTTTAGTCACATGGTTCCCATTATTTCGAGGTGTAGTGCCTTTTTCTGACACTACCTGGCAATGTGAGCATGGAATGTTTCCTACTGGGTGTCTCTTCATGGTGACAGCGTTGGGCTGCCACTGGCCCACCCTGGGAATGCAGGAGCCAAGGGAGCTGCCTGGGCTTGCACTTCTGGAAGGAGCATCAAACCCAGGATAGTGCTGGTTAAGGTGATGAGTCCTACGAACAGTGATATACCTTTGCTGTGTCAGGTACCTCATACAGCTCTGAAGAAATGAGTAAGAGTATTTGTACATGGTGTTTTAATGGGCAGCTGGATCAATTTCTGCACAACATGGAGTGATGGGTTTGCTGATGTTTGTTTTAGTTTAAACTGCTGTGTTCTCAAAGGTAGAGGTCCAGCAACCCCACCTCACCCGGTCCAACTAGTTTAAATGTGAACTTTTATGTAAAGTCGTGGCCAGATAAGGGTATTTGCTCTGCAGCAGTTCCTATCCAGCCCTCCCTTTGCTGCTCTTTTCTTCTCCTGGTACCAAAGGGTAGCTGTCATGGTTCTGTGGGCTCCAAAGAGGTTGAGAGATGATCCTACTTAAACAAAAACACCTTAAGTTACAGATTGTTGGACAGGAATTGGGAAAGGTACAAAATTTCAGTTATAGCCAGAGCTGATAATTCTGTCACAAAGAGCATTTGCCAAAATTTGGTGATGTTGTTGTGACAGTCTACTTTCTGAAGAAATGTTTTAGGACAATACCATCTGTCCAGGATCTGTAAAATTCTTTATTGATTTACGAGAATCAATATTATTAAGACTTTATTTTCAAGTATTTATTGAAAGATGTAGCTACTTGTGAGTGTTCATAATGTTGTGGGCTTATTTATTTGTTTATTTCTGTTTACTATGACTAGATAAAAGTGTGGACCAGCACTTACCAGGGCTGATATATAACATGATGTTGTTTTAACACAAATGCTTACTGATCAGCACCTGCATAAGATCAGCCTTGACAGCTGATGGTTTAAAATTTATGATGCATCATGCTGCCAATATGATTTCAGCTCCAAAAACATACAAACTCTACTTTAGTCTCCTTGTCTTTGCACATATAATTTTAAGTAGAGAAAGAAGAACTCTGGGCTCTTCTGACAATTTTATATCTTATTGCATCATATAAAGTGGATTATATACAGCAGAGAGAGCTGAAAAGTATGCTTTCCCTGCAGACTCGGCCCTGACAGATTTGCAGTCTGCCGAATCCTGCAGAGAATTGAGGGTATGCATTACAATGCGATGTCTCCTGCAGGATGCTGTGAACTTTCAAGTTGTTTTCACTGTGTAATTGCTATAGTTTTTAAAGTCAGGTAATAGCAGTGGAAGACTAAGTGGTAGATACAAAAAAAATACAATTTATGAGCAGTATTTTCACATTTAGAGTAATACACGTAGTAAATCAGATCGTTGTCTAGTTTGCTAATACATGGCACATTGTACTGCGATGTAAAACTAGAGCAGAGCACTTACCACATCTGGAGTGCTATGACTTAATTGAATGCATATCACATGCCAGAAAAAGCAGACACAATATATATAAGGATAAGAGTGGAATAGGATGACGTTATGGAGAAGGGCATAATGCTTTTTGCTTTGACACCAGCTGATGAAGTGGCCACAATCCATATATTTCAACCCTTGTCACTCACCTATTTCATTCCAGCAATGGTATTTATTAATTTATCTTCAGTGTTTAAAAGATTAATATTATAACTTGCAAATAATATAGCTAGATGCAGAATTATACATTCAGAATCAGTGGAGCATTTATCACAACACTTCACTAAAGAAATCATGGCCTCAAGGTTTAAAACCAAAATTAGTAATGAAGTAAATGAATTGTTAGTTGATGCGCTGTTGTCAGGTTTGTCAAGAAGAAGCCATGCAATTTTTTTAGATTTAACCCCTCCCTCACAAACATTACCTAAGCTATTAGTAATTTGATATTTACTGTTTAATGAGCTTCAATTTAAGCCTACATAGACATTTATTTCCCTGTTTATGTTTATCTTCAGGAAAATATAAACTGATGTGTTATGCCAATGGCATCATCTTTGGTAAGCCCATCAGCTTCTTTCATCCACGGTGACTTGTCTATGCATTCTATGCTGACACCTTCATTTTGAATATCACTCTAACCCTCTATTTGATTTATAGTCATCTCAGCGAGAAGACACCTCCTTACAGCTTATTCATTTTCTGCTGAGTACAAGATGTTGTTAAAATCCTCTTCCTGAGGCAGCTTTGGACTTGCTGTGCTTGGATACAGGGCTGGCTTCTTGCATGAGTAGAGGACTTGCTCTTGCACTCTCTCAGAGCTATGAGCGAAAATCAAGTTTTAAATAGCCTCACGTTCATGAGAATCTGAGCCAAATCATCCCTTTGGTGTGGAGTGACCAAGCCACATGGATTTCCGTATAATGTAAAGAAACAAGCATGGAAAAGAGGCAAAAAGCAGTGGTGGTGACTAAGAGCACACTGCCAGAAAACAAGTACCTCTAAACTGTATGTGGGGAAGCAATAGAGTGTTCCGGGCCCCTTCGAAGCTGCAGGGTGTGACTGCTGTAAGCCATTAGCTTGACTTTCCATCTCCCATCTCTGGTTGTCTTTTCAATACAGCTCTATGACATCCAGGCAAGAGCTTTTCATTTATGTATCTCTTTGTAAACTCCCTAATGCAATTTTAGGAAGTGGGAAAAACGGTACAGTTGTATTAAGACAGTATAAATAGTCACACTTGCATTATTAATTTTTCTTTAGAAGAAAGCACTGATTTATCCCTATGCTTATTTTCTTATCTGAAGAAGATAATAAGATAATTATCATAATACTAAAATAATAAAAAAAAATCAAGGCTTCTTACTTAAGCAATCCTCACTCCAGAAGCTTCTGGAAGGCGGATGCAAATGTCCATTAACCATATACACAACAGAACGGGCTGGGACTAAATTATTAATGTGGTGTGATCAGTGAGAGAGGGATAAGCAAAGCACAGGCAACAGTTGCTGCCGTCGGTTGGTGCCAAGCTTGTCACTGGCCCTGGTGTGAAGAAATACTACACCGAGGGGGTTGCAAGGCAAGCCTGTGCACAAAGGTCAAGGACGATTTATTTATTGTGAATGTTTATAATTTCTCTGATAATAGATTGTTGTGCTCAGTGCTGAGAATAAAGAGCAACTCTCACCTCTCCTTCCCTTGAATAGCAAGTCACCTTATCCTGTGATGTACAAGGCAAAGTAATTGCATCTCAAATTTGTGGTGCATTTTCGGTTTAGAAGGTTAGCGCAGAATTGATTTATGAAACAATTTTCCCTGTTTATGTCAGAGAGGCCATTTACTGATAAATAATTAGATGTGGGTTTCTCCTGTACGATGACATACATTTCTGTGAAGCTAGGTACAGTTGCTGCTTTTCATTACATAAAACTCAGAGGAAATCCTGTCTAGTCGCTCATGAGAAATTTTTTTCCTGTGACATCATTTTAAAGATTGTTTCTAGTTGATTTTG
This sequence comes from Apaloderma vittatum, assembly GCF_000703405.1. Classification (NCBI taxonomy): domain Eukaryota; kingdom Metazoa; phylum Chordata; class Aves; order Trogoniformes; family Trogonidae; genus Apaloderma; species Apaloderma vittatum. The sequence goes on along the minus strand of NW_009722297.1, from coordinate 176,200 downwards.
GAAGAGTAATCTTCTGAATTGTGTTTACCCGTGCTCACTGTGATGTGCAGTAAATGATCTTGTGCTGCTCTGGAGGTTGCTTCCCCCTTTTCACCTCGAAATCAATTACTTCTTAGTCCAAGATCAACACATATGAGAATACCTGTACTGTATAATTGCACTTGACTCAGAAAAAAATTGTCTTCCTGGTACTCGAATGACCACCTGGGCTTTTGGTTTGGTAGTGGATAGCTCAGGGCAAAAATATTCTCCTGACCTAGAGCCTTTATTTTATCACAATCATCTGTCAGAGGTAGCCAAGGTTTATCCATGCTGAAGGGTTTGTTTTTTTTTTATCATTTCACGCAGATGTTTAGGTCAATTTTCAAACTTTAGTAACTAAAGTTCCATACATAAATTATTGCTGGTTAATTCTGGGTATCCATTTCAATTATGTAAATACTGGGTTAGATTCAGAAGTCCAGTAAATTTAATCTCCTAAATTTGAAATAGTGCTCTCCTTTTTATTAAACATTGAAGTGAACTGAACTTTTTTAGGAAATTGTAGGGTTTCCAAAGAGTTTCCTTAAAATATAGTTCAAATCTCATCAAGTTTATACAAGAACAGATGAACATTAAGTAAGCTATTTACTTTTTATAGCCTTACATTTAATCTGGGAATAAAGCAGGCAAAAAGTTATAGAATATATTTGTTATGTTATTGGTATATTAACACCAAAATTTTTAAAAATAGCATATGAATTTTTTAGATTAACTGGATCTCTTTGAAATGTCCTGTAAAGGAAAGGAGTTATAATTCACTGAAAAAGCTGATGTTGGGAAAAACGAACTTCTTTTTAAAGAAACGGTAGTGGTTATGCAATTCCAGGATCGTTGTTTCAAACAAGTATGTTTTTATTTTGTAGGTATTTTTACTTTCTCCTTTCCTTAGTGTGTACTTTTTTTTTTCAGGGAAAATGGTGTTCCATTCCCAATTAAATTTCAACTCTAATTTCAGAATTTGACTTTCATGTTACAGGAAACAATTTTGACAGTGATGTACACACAATTGAAACTCATTTTATCTGTGATGACTTGTTTACTGTACATCAGCAGTACATTGGGACAGCAATGAAAGCACTTTTTTCTTCCTGCTTAAAAGTTCTAAGTACACTTTACATTTTTTTTCCCCACCCCTAAACACTTGTAAAGAAAGGACATACCTTTAACGCTTGAAGATTTTTTTGTGTGTGGGGGCATGCTTAATGTTTTCATTCTTTGGAAAAGAGTAAGAGGAGATTTTTTTCCAGAATATTTTGAGTAGTAGCACCATGGATTCTTTTCAGCTGGTTTTATACTTGTGCAATTTCTTGTACATATTGGGTTAAATGCCTAGAATTATGTTTCTCAGTTGTTGTCTGTTTTGTAGAATCTTGCATTGGAATTATGAAAAATGTAGCTTTTTCAAATGCGTGGAGAGAAGGGAAGTATATTGAGTCTGACGAATATACGGAATATTAACAGAAAATTTTGCTATTGATATGAGGGCTTCTGTAAACCCAAAACACCCCTGTTGTAGTGTAGAGTCATCTGTAACAGGATGGGCAGTTTAAAACTCTTCAGGCAGATGATTTCTAACAAGGTGGTCCAGAATTTAAACTTCTGTGACCTTCTAGCAAACCTTAGATAACGGCAGCAGATTAGAAATAGTACTAACTGCGGTCATAAAAATCATCCACCCAGACTGGAATCTTCCTTAAAATAGAAGTTACAGCCTTCTTAGGAGGATCATTCCTAAAGATTAACAGAGCATTCACTGCTTATGGGGAAAAAAGATGGGCTTAAAATTGGAAGGCGTCATTTTATAAAGCAGACATGGCAGGACAGAGACAGCGAGTCGTGGCGAAGGGAAGTGAGGCCACCCCTAACATCTCAGAGGAAGTAATTAGAAGAGCTTAAGGGGGGGAAAATCACCCTCTTGACATGAACATTACGAAGAGACCGGCAGGTCCCCACACTGGCTGGCTCTGGTGAGTGGAGGCTAGACAGGCACAGAGCTCTGATTGTATTGATCTGGGTAATAAAAAATTTAAAAAGAATAAGATCTCTTTTTTTTTTTTTTTTTAGGAGCAGAAATGAGCTAGGAAACTGATTGCAGCACAGGCTGGTAACTTACTGATCATGGTTCGAGGCAGCTGAAAGTGGAATAAAGGATATGGGGAGGGGAAGGCCAGCAGCCACCCCAGAAACTCTGGCTAGCACATGGGAAAACTGATATCCAAATGCATAACCTCTTGATCATGCTATAAGGCAGAATTTAGAAAAGAGGCAGAGACTGGAGACTTACGTAACGGTTTGTGAAGCTTGTCGGTATGCAAATTCTTGGACAGTCTTTCATCAGAAGTTTCTCCTCACTGTGTCCTAAATGGTTGGCCAGCTGTTGTCCGCTGCAATTTTTTGCACACATGTTGACATAGAAAATCATATTGCTAAGTAAATGGTTGAGATCAATAGATTTGTGGTGCCATTAACAGACATATAGCTTATAGAAAATTGATTATTTATTCATACATGGAATAGTTCCCAATGAACTAGAGGTCTTACAACCTACAGGAAAAATAAACTCAGTGGTATCAAAATATAAATCTTATAATGCATGTGGGAAGGTTTGGAGAGGGAAGAAAGTGTAACTTTTTCATTTGTTTGCTCATTAAAAAGTATATTTCTGTAACAAATGAAACGCTGACAATACCATGCTCTCCTCAGTTTGAGTGTTATTAATAAACTGATCAGCATGGCAGCAGACTGACTTTAGTAGAAAGTGTTGAATGAACCTTGTGGACTGCTCTAGAGGATGTACTAGAAGCTGTTGTGTCCTGGCTTATTCTACTGGAGGGTGCTGAGTAGAATATGTGCTCCACTTCATTACACTGCTTGCCACTGTGTGCTACAACCAGTGTTGGTTAGAAATTAGTGTTGAAAATGGCCCTCATTTTCTAACCTACTAGCCTGTAGTATCGTTCACAAACCAGGAGTATCTTACATGTTACTTAGCTAAATTGCTGCCTCTGCCTTTTCATTCCTAAACAGCAACGGCCCAGTGAATGACAACTCATACTACCAATGCATAAGTGACTTGATTTAATGTTCCTAAAATGAAAATACCACTTCACACATGGTTTAAAATACAGTGAGATTATTGTTCTTTTCTTATACAAGAAAACAAATTTCAACTTTGCAAGTACTCTGGGCCTGCACTATAATAAAAGAGGTGACCACCTCTTAGTGATTTTAGACTGGCGATGACATGTAATGCTCCAAAATAAGAGAATCTTTTAAGAATCTGAACAAAAATTGTTTCCAGTTGTCTTCAGCTACATGCACATATGAGAAAAATTTTGATGTATAAAACATTGCTGATGAATAATAACCTGTCTTTATCTTTAATGCAGTATCTTAAGTAATGTCAGCTCTTCATATTTTCTGTGAAGAATTTAGTTCAATGCAGGCTCAACTTCTTGTGTTTTCAGGCCCTCTAATTTCATTATACCTAGTCTAATTTTTGTACAAGCCTTTGAAGTGGAATATATTCACATTCCTTACATATGTCCTGCAGCATTCATTTGCCAAATTTGTCTTCTGCAGTGGGTTTTGCTGCACGCTTCATTAGAGAAAGAACCTGTCCCAAAACTATCTGACATAGTGCTTCAATATACTCCAGATTTTTCTGAGGACTATAAGAAGATTTTGAGGAAATTTCAAGTCTTCATCCTTCCATTGAATGACAATCAAATATATCTGTAGAGGAAGAACAATTTCTGGAGTCACGGTGCTTAATTCCCCGTTCCATCCTTGGAGATACTCAAAAGCCATCGAGACATGGTCCTGGGCAACAAGCTCTAGGGGACCCTTTGTGAGTGGGAGGGTTGGACCACATGACCTCAAGAGGTCCCTTAGAACCTCAACCATTCTGTGATTCTATAATTACTTTGATGAAAGAAATTAAGATATGTGTGGATATACATTTAATGAGAACACTGCCTTATTTTCATTCATCAAATATGGTTATTTGAGATTCTCATCACTATGGAGTACAATCAGTGAGAAAAACATGGATTTTCTCCTGACACGCGTAGCAGACTGAGCTTTGTACTTCTCTGAGCTTTCAGCTGTAACTACATATTGAAGTGTACATTTTATTAGAGCTGACATTCTTCTGGATTTCTGTACTCACAGGATACCATTTTTTGACCTCTTTTTCTACAACTTGACTTCTTGGTTTTCTTATATGTCACTCAATCCTTTAGAAAAGATTTCTATTTCTGAACCACATTTCAGCTGTTATTGTCCTTTTTATAGCTTTCATCTTAGTTTCAGCCATCTCTAGCCTTGATTATTCAAATATTTGTGACCCTTTCCTGTCACACTTTGAGTAGTATCTGAATTTCTTGAAGGGAGGCAGGATTTTGTCATGGACTTCCCATGGAATTGGCGTTTTGCTCCATCTCCCAGTGCTACTCAGTTGCTGTAATATTGTGAGGATGGTGTACTAACAATAAAGCAAAGATGTTCTTCATTCTACGAAGTCACAGTAGTATTTTAAGGCATCCAGCTCAAAGGCCTTTTACTCTTTGCCATCCTTGTAGATTTTCAGGGATAAAGGAGTAAAAACAAAACAGGAAAACCCCACAGTATCTATAAACTCGTCATGGGTTTTCATATTCTGATTGTTGCTTTTTGATTAAACCAGTAACGTCATGACTCAATACAACACCTCCCCTATACACACATGTTTGTTTGTCTGTGTGTGTTTATCTGCTAGGAACACCTGAAATTGGTATGTCTAGAAAAAGAAAATTTCTTCCTATCTCTTTGAGTGCAGAACTTCATTCTTTGGTTAACCTGCTGCTTGTTTCTACATACTATTCGCTTGGACCACAGTTACTTGACTGTAATGATGAAGTTATCTGGATACCTGAGCAGGTTTATGGCCTGAGTTAAGTTTTTCTTTTGGGGGATAAAGTTCTTAACATAGGTCAGAGAACAGTTTACAAAAGGGAGTGAATGAAGGAAAGCACTTGTTTTTCCCCCTTCCAATCTTCTCACTTAAATCTAGATTTATCTGCATATAAGTATATAGAACATTTTCTGTAATTGTTCTAGCACAGCAGAAGACTTGTCAGTAGATAAGAATATACTTAACACTTAAATAATTCTTTCATATGTATTATTAGAACACATTTTAAAGATACAGTCGCAGTAAGGACCACTTTACAGCTAGAGAAAGAAGGGAAATGTTAATTGATTTAGGGCCAAGCAATGCATAAAAGTGAGATCAAACATAGCACACTAGGATAAAATTCTTAGGTGCTTTATGTCAACAAGTTTGCTGGTTATTTTTATGGAGCAAGGACTTTACCCAAAGTATCCTACCTTCTTATCTATTGGACAGCATAGCCTAGCACTCACTGCATTTACCTGAACTTGAGATAATTGACCTAAGATATAGGGTGTTAATTCTTAATGTAATCATATGATATAAATTTTTATCCTAGTATGGACTACTGTTCTTGTGAATGAGATCCCTAATTGCACTACCTGCAGTTAGAAATACAAGCTTAAGCTAGTTTTCTGAGCTTCTTTGGTTGTCAGTACTCGAGAATATGCTTCATTCCACCTATCTGAAGACCAAAGTTGAATTGTCAGTTTAAGCTGGCCCTGCTGCCAGAAGAAGCTGTCCTGGAGTCTTCTCCCTTCTTCATATTCTCGTCACAAAGTGTGAGATGCACTGTATGGTGACTGGATCTGAGTTAGAACTAACCAGGGGCAACAATGGCTAGTTTTCAACCAGATAAGTCCCTGAAACAATTTACCACAGTTGGACAAATGTTGGTATCAACACAAGAGACAAATCTGTGCATGAGTGGGAGTAAGGTTATGTGAGTAAGAGTAGCACAGGACTGCTTTCTTTCCCTGGTAGCACCAAATTAAAGAATCTGTTGAACCCTAGTCTTCACCACCTGTGCTGGTTCTGGCTGGGATAGAGTTAATTTTCTTCATAGTGGCTGGTGTGGTGCTGTGTTTTGGATTTGTGCTGAAAGCAGTGTTGATAACATGAGGATATCTGAGAAGGAAAAAGGAGGAAGGGGGGACATTTGGAGTGATGACATTTGTCTTCCCAAGTCACTGTTACACATGGGGGAGCCCTGCTTCCTGGAGATGGCTGAACACCTGCCTGCCCGTGGGAAGTGGTGATCACAAATTCCTTGTTTGGCTTTGCTTGTGTGCGTGGCTCTTGCTTTACCTGTTAAAACTGTCTTTATTTTGACCCACAAGTTTTCTGACTTTTACCCTTCTGATTATCTCCCCCATCGCAGCTGGAAGGGAGGGAGCCCGGAGCTGCATGAGGCTGAGCTGCTGGCTGGGGTGAAACCATGGCACCACCAACCATATCAAGCAAGATTAATCTCACCTAGAGTTTACATGCAATCAGCACTACCTGGCATTAACCTTACTGGCTGAAGTTTAGTGTGATATCAGTACAACAGTGAGGCTTTTTTAAACTCCACCTCCGTGAAGGAATTTGATATCATTAAATAACAATTAGAGAAATACTGTTATTGGAAGTGGAAAAGCCGAGTTCTCTGTTTATTTGCAACATCTTAGATGCGAGGAGATTGCTTGCTTCCAGACATTCTAATTATTAAAATTTTAAGAAATATAAAATTGAAAATGACTGAACAGGTTCACTCATCCTCTGATATTATATTTGATCTAGTTACAATTCTCTTAGATACTTATTTATTTTCGTGATAAGGCAAGCCCAAAAGGATTAAACCTTGCCTGCAGCTTTGTTTTTGTGCAAAAGTCAATTATGGCTGGCTAAATATCCCTGAAGTAAACATGTGTGAGGTTGATAATGAGGTTAGAATAGCAACAGCAGTTGTAAAGGAGACACTGGTGTTCGTGGAGTTAACAGAATCCATATTGCTATCGTGCAAAAAATTACAGACACTTCCAGTCAGGGAGCATCAATCAATTTTTGTTAACTTTCAGTACTTTTTTCTTCCTGATGGAGCTAATATTACATCTAAATATTATGTGTGCTGTATCTGTAAATGCCATTCCATTTGCTTAAAGAATCCTCCTGCATGAAATACGTGATTTAAAAAACTATGTTATTTACATGGTGCCACTGGATTGACTGTAGAATGGGTCAAATTCTGTCATCCTTAATGAGGAAAATATTGACTAATGGCTTAAGTAAACATCTGAATTCAATGAATGTTTAAGTCTCTTGTATTAAGTATTCAGAGGAGCAGAAACTGGTTCAGAGCTTTTCCTCCTATGAGTGCATTTAACTAGCCATGCTTATGCTTACCATTTTCTTCTATTTTTTACCAATCAAAATGATGCAGCTTAAACAGGCAATTGAAAACGTCATGTATCAGAACATTATGCAAACCTGTAGCAGAAGAATTCACCTGGGAATTGCAAGTTCTTCACAATTAGAGAAAGGAACTGAAAGTACATTCCCACAGGCTAGCTGAGCACTTTGACCATGGCCATTGGATAAAAGGAGGCATAAGCTGCAGCACGACTGTCTTCCAGCTGTATTTAAGAAAAAAAGGCTGATTTTACTCCAGGAGAAGGTAAAGGGACCATGACATACAGCATTCCTTCATCCCTAGAGAGTAATGACACTTTGCACACCTCTGCAGCATCAGCTAGCTTGAAGGGACTCCTGACTTGGGTGTTGATCCAACAAATCTCAGTGTGAGATTGCAGGATCTTTCCATGCGTTGTTTAGGAGCCTAATGCCAGACTTTGACCTGTGAAGTTCCAGGAGCGATAGGGCGCTTTTTCCTGGTCTTCTAGAGATGAGGTGCTTAGGGACATGGTTTAGTGATGAAGCTGGCATTGCTAGGTTAATGGCTGGACTTAAAGGTCTTTTCCAATCTAAATGATGCAATGATTCTCAATGTATTTTGTTACCTGATCCATAAAATGGAAATAGTTTTATCTGTTATGATGCTGGGAATAAAGTATTACAAGATACTCAACTATTGAGTGATCAATGGCTAAAATAACCAAACACTGACAGATAGCAAAAAAGTGAAAAAGAAACTTGAATTTTAAAATATTTGTGGATGTATTTTACTCATTTTGTTGAAATGGTTAGCCAGGAAAAGAACCGGAAAAAGTAACAGGGCTAGGTAATTTTACAAAAGATAATATTTTCCTGAATCTTCCAGTTGCTTTCCTCTCCCCTCTGCCCTTCCAGAGAGATTATGGTAAACAGAAAGGAAATTGGTGACTGATACAAAAAGACTTTGGCCACATGTGTTGATCTCTCAGGATTTGGAAAACAGTATGTTCCTTCTCAAATGTGGTCTTACTGCCTAACAGTCTGAGCTAGTCATTCAAAACTAAGTGCAAAATAGCAAGGGAAATTGAAAGGCACAAATCTTTTAAGTTATTCAGGTACAAAATCTCTACAAAATTATTTCAATGGCAAGTAAGAACTAAAGTTCTTTTGAAGATCTAGGCTATAGAGTTTCATTTTCCACTAAACTACACTGTTTTACTTGCCTTGGCATTAGTACATTTTACGTATTTTATGGAGTACAAAAGTCCAATTGATCAATTTTCCTCCAGGCTGGAATTATTTGTGTTTTGGTGGAATGTATTCATTCCTATTGATTCAAAGCTGTTTCACTTCCGTGACCAAAACATGATGAGCACAAGGCAATGAATAACAAAGTGCTCTCAACTAAATTTGAAATGTAAGAGCATAGAGACTTCCGGTTAAAAGTTGAAAACTTTATCAGGGGAAATAAGTTGAATGTGCTGGAGTCTAAAATAAATTACAAAGGTGGAATAAAACAACCTGATAACGTTATGAAAGATTTCGTTTGAAGAACTTTAAGGATGCAGAATCAAGAACACAGATGTTGGAAGCTGCTAGAAGTCTTTACAATCTTAATATTACCCCTTTCAATGTGTGTAATGCAGAAGTATATTTACTTACAAGATCTTGTATAATTTTTGTCACAGTCCCAGCTTAATTTAACTCCCTGAATGGTTGGTACCCACAAAATGAGTAGTAATTTGTTATTCAGTTTTCTTTGTTTGAGACATGGCCCTCCCTTCTGTTTCCTTTGCACAATTCAAGCCTAAAGCTGAATGTATAAATACTGACCTTCACAGTGTAGAAATGCTTTTTATAGTACTCTTGCCTAATGTGCTTGTGCTTCTCAGCTGTTTATTAATTACATTTCAGTCTGTTCCTGTGTTAAAGGATGTCATTATCCCCATTTTACAGATATAAGAACTAAAGAAAAGAAAGACTATTGTCAGGACTTCCAAACATGCTTAAAAGAAGGTAAGAGCTGGGTTTTTTTTTTGTAATTTCTACTCCTAATACAATTTCATAATTTATTTTCACAATGAGGAGTAATACTGAGTACTTGCCTTATCTATAAAGCAAATTCCATGGACCATATGGGGGCCATGAAATGAGGAGCACACAATCACCTGGGAGAAACCCAATTTAAAGGGACCTCTGTGACTGTATTCTGGCAGTGTAACAGAGACACTCAGTAGCAGAAGTAAGGGTGAAACTTAACTCCTCATGCAGAAGTATGTTCTTTGCACTCCCCTATCACACTCATCACACCGATTTTTGCTTCTGCAGTGAGTGATGTGACTGGGACTCTGATTCACCCTCTGAACTCCTAGAAGGCTGGCATTGAATGAAGCAGAGGTGCCATTGGTGGGAAAAGAAGTGTTAGATTTTTCTTTATATGAAACTCTTTGGAATATAATGATGTAGTATCATGTGTTTTTAAAAAATGCCTGTAAGAAAGCACAATTTGTGTGGAATTGTTTTATCCAAAGCAGGCCATATGAGCAGTGTCACAGCATGTGGATGGCAGTAACAGACTGGAGCTGGTAGGAGATGACCTTCAGTGAGCTTCATAGGTAACTGCTAATAGTAGGACCATGCTTACAACGTGGTTAACTCAGGCTGTCTTTGTCTTTCTTTATCCACTCTGTTTCTGACATTAAAATGAAAACCCACACCAGCTCTACCTAAAATATTACATATCAACCTTGATAATACCTTTATTTCATGTGCTCATATTTTTGTGGTATGAAATAAAATACACTAAAAAGATTGCACCTGGTTTGTTGCATTTAAGTACTTTCAATACTGTTTACTTGTTATTATTTTGTTGCAGTTTATACATTCTGGGCACCAATTTATCTGTAGAGGGCTAGGGCTGGACTGGCCACTAAAAGCTGACAGATATCCCCTAACCCCTCTCTCTCCCCAAGTGGGAAGGGAAAGGGAATAAGGCATAAAGACTTATGGATGGGAAAAGAAAACTAAAATAGCTTTTATAAGACAATAATAGTACTGATAAGGGAATAATGAAAATAATTAAATATACACAAATATATACAAAATTGGTATTGAACCTGACTCTTCCCCCAGTAGCAATTACCACTGATGCTACAGAGCAGACTGGCACTGGGGAAGTCTCGGGCTGTGGGAGCTGGATTTGGGAACTCGGGATTGGGATCAAAGGCAGAAGATTGGACTGAGTCCTCCTTGGATGGCCTTTAGAACAAGAGTGCTTAACCTCTGTTATCCCTCAGCCCTGTACTGAATATGACATATATGGAATGGAATACTCGTGTTGGTCACCTGTCCTGTCTGTTCCTCCATGAAGGCGCACACTTTTACTTCAGTTGGTTGAGCATGGCGCTGACAACGCCAAGGTCGCGAGTTTGATTCCTATTCGGTCCCTGTGTGTTGCCTGATCTAGCTGAGAGGTGGTGTCCCTGCCCATGACAGGGAGGTTGGACTAGATGATCTCTAAGGTCCCTTCCAGCCTAGGCCATTCTATGATTCTATGATTCCTTGTGACCCCTCTTACTTCTCAGCACCCTCAACATGGTACACAAGTTCCAGCAGTGACCTGGATCAAGGCAACAGCCTTTCTGCATACCAGTGCCTGGTAGTAACTATAAACGTCAGGCATTACCACTTCTAGTAGCAGACACTGTCTGCAAAAACAGGCTATTACTTTAGAAAGTGCAACCTCTTAGAAGAGACTGAGCTGAAACGTAAAATCATTGAACAGAATTTGTTATGTTGAGCTCAGACTAGGACAAATGCAAATCTCTAAATAAAAAGGTCCACATACGGAGAAGAATTCCAATATCTTGTATTTTCTTTTGTTTACCCTAATTATGTAGATTATAAAAAGGAACCTTTTTTTTTTTTTTTTTTGTAAAAACCCGTTCTTGTCAGTGAAAATACTGCAAATTTTCCATTTTGACAACTGTTCATTCTGAGTATTCAAAGTGATCTGTTTAACCCGTTTTAGGAAGTTAATGCTGAGCTACGCTCTTAACAGGTTTTCTAGATCTCTCATCTTATTTAAGTATAAAAATATATTGCATATTCTGCCCTTATATGCTAGGAGAACTGATACCAGATGATAAATATACAGATATTAAATGCAGTTCCTCTAATGGAATTAAAACATTTCTGTTAGAAGCACAAAGGTAATGCTTGATTTTCATGCAAGTAAATGTAATAAGGATGCCTTTTTTTTCCTCCTCCAAATTGTGGCTCTGACTTACCAGAAGCGATGAACTGCTGTTTTAACAATCTAGGGGGTTGCTTCTAGTAGCAATTATCCTTGGTGAAGAATATATTTTCAAAGGATCTGGATGACCTTGTACTTTTGAGCCAGACTGGTGCTATCGGTATGTGATTTTCCTGAGAAACTCCTAAAGAGGCAGTTATATTGTCTGTCGCTGCAAGTTCCACAGCACTGTAGGTATATTGAAAAACAGACATTTCACAAAAATAATACAAGTGGTACTTGAAATATTATCACATCAAAACTGCATGGATTTTTACACTTCGTTGATACCATAAGGTTTCAAACACGCAAGTAGATTTTTTGTGCTCTCTTTCACTAAAAATAGCAACGAATGTGTGATTGCTGAGCTGCACTCAGAGAAGGTGTTCCAGGTCTCCTGGATGACACAAAGTATTTCTGTCCCTCCTCCTTTTTCAGTTTGTGGTCCCCTTAAATCATTTGACTATTAGCTATGGAGGCATACATTAAAAAAATAAAAAAGGGAAAAAAAAGATTTAAATTTCCTCCCTAAAAGGTGGAACAGTTCTTGAAATCCTGAAGTTGTCAAGGGACAGGGGATGCCACTTCTCACACATATATACTAATGATAGGTTCCTGATGACTCATTGCTTGTCATGCATCATGCCTAAAGATTGAAGGCTTTCAGTAAAACAAGGAAACTGGGTAATGCACTTTTCAGAGGAGTTTTAGGCACTACAAAACCAGAGCTGGGATTTTATTGCTTCCACATAAAAAGAATATTAAAAAATCCAAACAAATAATCCCTAAATAATTAGAATATAAAGGGTGTGGATTTCATTAAGGAGCAGGCTGTGAAAGGCATGAGGTTTTATTCTATAAATTAATATCTTTCCCCTTTATGCGATGCATCTGTTCCTGACAGGAGCAGGAGCCCACAGTAGAAGAGACCATTCTCTTATCATGTAGGAAAACTATGTAATGTCTCAAGTAGTCATTGACGTAAGGCAGTGATGCTCAACTAATAAACTAAAAAATGAAGCCTTAAAAACCCATACACCTAAGTTAAAGCAAAAAACCCTCAAAATGTACATCTCTCGGCAAGCTTCAGCTCTATTTAGTTCAATTTCATTTTGATGGTGATTCTGCATGATCTCAGGACTGAGCGCTCACACTGTGTAGGAGGTCTAATACTATGCCCATCCAAACAACATTTGAATTCCCTTTTGAGACTGGTGGGAATTTCTGCTTCCCAAAGCATAATTCTTTACAACAGCTAAAGTGAAGGACGTAGGTTTTTTGATTCTTAA
>NW_009722297.1:58678-163248 GCF_000703405.1 Apaloderma vittatum | reverse complement strand
TAGGGAAAAATATAAACCAAAAAAGCCAGAAGAAACAGTCACTTCACCTTTTATATATAAGATAAACTTTAAATCTTCCTTCTATTTGCAGCAGGAACATGTTTAAGGTACTGTGCAAGTGCATAAGTGCCTTTTGGAGAGTCAGCAAAGGCACTCCTGTTGTCAACTGCATCCTGGACTTCCAGGATTCCTGCATTATTAAAGCGTACCAAACGTAACTGTGCTGGGTGCTGCGACTTTGGCTTTGATCTGCTGGTGCACTTAAGCATATTGGTGGAATCTATTCTCCAAGAGCACTTCTATGTCAATGCACTAGGCTTTCTATAATTGTAAGCTGCAAAAGACAGGGTGACAGAGCAATGTGAAGAAGCAGTTAGAACCCAGGATCACCCCAGCAGTAGGGAAGGGAAACCTTCAGGTCTTTTTTGAAAACAATCCAAGAGTTGTTTTGAAGGTTGCACTACAATACAGACCAAAATCTGAAAGGATGAGGAATAGCTCTTGTGAAAGGAAATGAATATTTAAGTGGAATTTGCTTATTTATTTTTCAGTGTTAATGGCTTTGTATTTTCTGTTATTGTAGACTGCTTTGCTGAGTTGGATCAAGTGATTTGCATAGCGAGGTAAATGCCATTCCCCTCCTTTTACATGGGCACAGAGAGCTGAGATGACTTGACCAAGCTCACTTAACAGATCACGCACAGCATAGCCAGGCTTTGAGTCCTAAAGAAAGGCAAGCAAATGATAGTTCTTGTGTGACAAACACAGTGGGAAAGAATGGAGCGTTCAGTGATGCATTTTGTAGGGGACCCAAACTAAGGAGAGTTTGTTGAATGATAGGGCAGATAAGATGGGCCCTGAGCAGGGTATGGGTACCTGGCTAAATGTGATGTTTAAGAAGACATATGGGTTATAAATATACATGCCTATATATTACCATACTATATGCATGGTAATGTATGCAATATATAGTTACAGATATGTTACTATTTATATACAGGCATATATACATAATGTTTAGATTGTCTGGAAATCTTCAGTGAGGCAACCTGGGTAGGAGTTCATAGGATGTCTGTGCCTACTTCTGGTTTGAAAAACTTAAATTTTTTTTGAGGAACGTAGTTTTGTTTAATTATGTTAGAAAAGTTTACTAACCAATAGTAAAACAATCAAATTTAGCTGAGTAATTCTGAAATCAAAAACAGTGCAATGGAATATTGCTTGAAGATTGCTTTAACACTTTATAATTGGCAGATGTTCTTAATTCTTCAGTTTACCAGCCAATCCCAAAGGATTTTTAGGGAGGAAAAAATGTTGGGTTGCAATGTCTATACTAATCATTTCTGTGACAGGAAAGAATCTAAAAAGCAGCTTTTCTGTCCCTCCTGTGAATAGAGCTGGTTGTTCATTTTAAATTGTCTTTTAAAAAACAGAAATGCTGTTTATTATCTAAATCAAAAATTAAAATATTTCAACTTGTGAGTGAGAAAAGTAGTGAGCGGGACTGACTTGGTCTCTGGGTTGAGTTAGTGATGCACATCAGGTAAAACAAGTGTCCTAATCATGTACCCCCTGCTGTTGCAGACTATGCTTCCCTCACAATCTTCTATCATATCTTCTGTGCAAATAAGTATATATTAGGTTTCAGAGAGAGACAGAGAATCAGACAAAGAAATGATGTAAGTTCATAGAATCATAGAATGGTTTTAGATGTGTTAGAATGGGTAGTAGACAGTAGTATGGATACTAGATCGTACTAGATATGTTAGAGTCATAGAATGGTTGTAGGTTGAAGGTGTGTCATGTGCCACGTGAATGACTTTCCCTTGGACTGAATACTCAAAACCCCAAGCCACAAACCCAACCCCCTTTTCTGAATACTCAAAAGTGAAAGAAGAAAAATGTACTCCAAACCTGAGTGGCATTTGTTAGGCTGTGCACTGTGGAAGTGGCAAAAAAGTGGGAAGAGAGAAGAAGAATGTCAGCAGAAAAGGAAGACAACTGCTAACAAAGACAAAGCAAAACAACACAAACAGCGAGGCAAAGAGGCTGAGAGAATTTTGGCATTATAGAAGGATGGGGTTTTTTCTGTCTCTTCTTCACACTGTGGTCCCTTGTGCCTCCCTCCCTTGTGATGCGTTTGTTTCCTCTTGTGTTTTCATCTTGATGTGGCAACTAGTGGGGAATCTTTCTATACTAGTTTACTTGTTTTACATGTTTAGCACAAGAAGTACTCCTATAGCTTCTGGTTAACTTGATAAACCAATTGGTGCTTGTTCTGTTGTACTGAACTCCGTGCTTGTTGGTTTGTGGTTATGTACTCTCACACCCTAACATCTGACAGATAGCAAGGACATGGGCTGAGGCAACTTTACTTCTGATCTACCTGTCATTTGTGGGTTCAACTCTCAACATTTATATTCCATTAATACTGTAGTTTCTGGACTGCATGAATACAAAATCTAATCTGTGCTCTCCAGAGGAAATCAGTGTAACACTTGAACATGTTAGTGTTGAAGGGATTCAAGTCGAATATTGATTTTTTTTCCAGTATGCCAGTATCAATCAGTGTATTTTAATTTAATTCAAAATATAAGGAATGAAAAGTTCTTGGAAACTAGTTACACTGAGATGGACTCATTCTCTCAGGACTGCTATCTCTCAGTCTGCTGACACAGTGAACAACAGAGGTAATTTAGTACTTTAAGGAACAGCTAGGCCGCTAGGTTGAGATAGTCTGTATTTATACTCATTCTAATAAAACTGAGAAGCAATCTGTTAAGTGAAATCTCTCCAGAGGAGCCTGAGCAAGGTGGACTTCAATGAGTACTGTTAAAGCTCAAGGGACTGCGTTGGGATGGTAGAACTGGTGGAGGGAACTGATTTTAGCAGCATATTACTGTGGTACACAGTAAAACAAGGGTATATGTCAGAGATGCCTAATCTAGAATATCTCTAGCAGTGAACCTTAGAAAACAGTATGGCCATGGCAAACTCCAGTTGTAAGTAGATGAAAGCAGTAAATGTTGCTGAATGTGTATTCCTATGCAGACATTTAATACTCCAGGGTTCACAGAAGTGATGGAGTCCTCTGGACATGGAGCTGAATTCCAGATGATTTTTAGTGTATTTACTATTGAGATTTCTGGATAGTACAGGGAGAAGGTTGGAGATATGTGAGAATACTTTTAAATGATTAGCTAGCAAGGGAGAAATTTGGAAATATGCCCCAAAACTGTAGATAGACAAGTTTGAAAGTTGTGAGCCATGATCTAAGATACAATGGTTTGGTCTGAAAGAGATGAAAGCAACCTCTGTATTGGTTCACGTGTCTCCTGTGGACTTGTTTATTTGTTGTTTCTGTAACTCTAGAGTCCATTGTTATGCTGTATCCTCAGCATCAGGATTCTAATAATCCTAGCAGCAGACTTATTTTCAATAAGTAGAGTTCAGATTGTGAAATCCCCTCTCTTACTAGCAAACGCCTGCTCCTGCAGACAAAGTCACTGAGTGGAATTATTTGGGAGAGTGCTGCTGACTAATTTTAGTGAGACTTCCACAATCTTGGTCCACTTTGGGTAGTTAGATTTAATTGTGTTTGAAAAGAAATGGAGTCAAAACAAAGTGCAATAGAGAAGAAATCTCAGTGGTTCCCACGGATATGCCTTCATAGTAGGTGAAATCCACATTCTTATCTGAGGTTTGCCACAAATCTTCCCCTGGTATTCACATACCCTTAAATCCTTGCCTGCCTGTACATTGAATATTGACATATTTACTTATACAGAGCTATAGGATAAAGTCTGTTCTGTGCTTTAAGAGCAACTCTAGCCCATCTACTTTGCAGTGAGTATATGAGTGGAACTCACTTTGTTTTCCCAATTCTACTCTTTATCTGAGAATTTCTGACCTTTTTTCTTCCTCCTGCACCAGAAACTACATGTATGTTTGTGAATAGTAACCATTTAGATCCTCATTTCAGATGCTCTATCTCATATCTGACGAGGTGAATCTGTCTCAGACGAGAAATACAAAAAAATAAATTTCATTTGATGTTGGTGCTTACTGACCAGAACACTGTTAAGTCAGTCATGATGATACTCATAGGAAGAACATGTGAACGACTCTGCTCATCTCTGAAGGAAGGAGAAAAATTAGTCTGTGCGCTGGGCACACAGAAGCACATTTTGAAGTATTTATGCCACCTGATTTAGAAAGCTGAGATGGAAGCCTGAGTTCCCAAGTGGAACATCCAGAAAGAAATGGCCAGCACGTGAGCTGGGAGGGGTGCAAAAAAAAAAAAGTGAAAGAGAGGACAGGGGAAAAAGACTTTGTGATTAAAGGTACTTATTGTCATATATTCCCACTCAGTATTTCATAACAAAATATTTTCAGTTATCCTCTGGACCCTCCACTGATTCTTGTACAGGAGGCCAAGATTTCTAATTCAGGAATCATAGAATCATAGAATTGTTTCAGTTTGAGAAGACCTTCAAGATCATCAAGTCCAACTGTTAACCTAGCAATGCCAGGCACCACTAAATCATGTCACTAAGCACCACATCTGCACATCTTCCCTGCAGCCTGTTTCAGAGCTTAACAACCCTTTCAGTGAAGAAATTTTTCCTAATATCCATTCTAAGAATTTAGGGACCTGGGCAAGATTTGTCGCTGTGCATCCTGCCGAGGGCTTCAAGGCACCTCCAAAAAGGCCAGCACACTTTTCAGTAGTAACCCCTTATCTGTTGAGTCTTGACCCTGATGTGATTCTTGCAGCACAAATTAATCTGCCACTCCAAGGAGAAGATTTCTTTCTTCCTCACTGACTTTCTACTGATCACTGACTCTTGTGACCTTGCCATCGAGCATCTCATGCTCGAAAACTAGAGCAAAGTGTCCTTTCAGTGCGTGCGCTTAGCTCTGGAGTTACTACTTTATTCACTGCAACTTCATTTACTGTAACTTCACATAGAGCTGTCCTGCTCTCTTATCCTGGTATTTTTGTTTTATCGCTGTGTACTCTCGATGCAAATCCTAGGGTCATGCTAATGCATGCATTTAGTGAGAGCACACAAATGTATGTGGATGGTGAGGGGGGCTTCAATTTATTTCAGGACAAAAGAAATAGAAGTTGGTGTAAATTCTGAAAACCGTAGAACCATAGAACCATAGAATGGCCTAGGCTGGAAGGGACCTTAGAGATCATCTAGTCCAACCTCCCTGTCATGGGCAGGCACGCCACCTCTCGACTAGACCAGCAAGTGGGCAAGTCTGGCAACTGACCATCCAGCAAGAGCTTTCCTAATCTTTCCTTACTGTTCCATGTACACTCATCCACAAGCTTTGGGACTGCTCTCTCTTTCAGATGAAGATCTGGAGTCAAAACTGGCAAGTCCCATAGCAGGAGGACGAAGGAAGAAGAAACAGACCCTACATGACCTAATGACCTGTAAATTATACCGGGCAAGGTACTGAAGACCTAATGGAGATTGATCTATGGGAGAAAGCAGCAGACTCAAAGTCACAGAGCGGTAAATGGCTGCCTCTATCTTTGTGACAGAAGACTTTGTGAAGAAACAGTGGCAAGAGTGGGAACGTTTCCCAGATAGTAATCAATATAAGTGATGGAAATATAAATGTTATTCTGAGTCGCTTCATATGGAGTTGCAGGGAGGTACTAGGGGCTTTCCCTTTGACTCCTGTCCATCCTCTGGCATGTATGATCCAAGATAGATTTACAGAAGTGAAAAATTTAAGGGTAGAAGTAAAAGTTTACTCCAGCTACATCTGAACTGATTGTGAAGCTTATGATCCATTTCCCTCTCATTTTTCTGTTCATAAATCTATTATTTGGGTAGATTCATATGCTATTATGCTTACAGCACTGTCCCAGACAGTGCAAAAATCCCCAATACTGTACTAAATGGCAATGTCTCTTGATGTTTGTCGTGCTTCAGATCCTTCTGTTTTCTGCCTATGTGGCTGAAAGAAGGAGATTTATTCTGTTGCTTGTCGTTTTTCTGCATTGGTTCAACACCCTATTTGTCTACCTACAAAATTTTCTCTTTTTTATTTGGCTGTTGGTGCTTGATAATATTTTGGTTTATTTTGCTTAGAAGGAACTGAAAACAAACAACAAGGTTCTTGGATGAAGGAAGTTTCCGACAACTCCAACAGCTACAAAACTTGGTCATTTGGTGACAACCTGCCAAGGGAGAGAGTCAGGAAATACCTCTCTCATGTAGACAACCAGTTTGCTAATGGGAGTTTGAAAAATCATCCTTACTCCAGATCTGATCTGGTTTCCCTGCCCTGCCACCTTTCTCTCCTTTTTCTTCAACTCAGCCACAATCTTTTCTTCCTTGGAGTTTTTTTCCATTGGCTTTGTGAAGTGTGAGCCACTCACAGAGTCTTTCAATGTACTTTTTTAACCTTTCAAATGGTCTTACACATTTTAACTAGCTGGGCCTTATTTACAGAGTAGTTAAGGCAATTCTTAGGTAAGGCCTAGTAAGTTTCTTGCACTGTTGCTGTATGGCTTTACTTTAACTGGTTAGTCAGATCACACCCCCACAGTTCAAGGACAGGTGAGCCTTTTTTTTTTTGTTTCTGGTCATTTGATCTTGCCCACTACTGAAACATGCGAAAGATTCCTCTACTTTAGGTTCATGTGAGCATGCATTTTGACATAGGCACCATATAATTTAGTCCCTAAAGAATCTAAGCTCCTGAAGAGTCGCTGGAGCCTTCAGAACAACCAAGGATCTGGAGAAAGAAGAATGTGAAGAATAAATGAGTTGGAAAAATAGAGGGGGGAAAGGTAGGTTGCCACATACTCTGAAGCAGTGCTCCACTCAAAAGCATCTGAATAACCCTCTGAAGGCTTAACTGATTGTTCAGTGAAAGCAAGCTTCTGTATCAGCAGCTTTAGATGTATAAGGCTGATGCGAATAACTGCTCACTTCCCCTCCGCCCTTGTGCCCCTTTAATAAGAAGAAAATTGATTCCCCGTTTCTGAACAAAGGTCTGTAGCTGGGAGAGAACGGGGTCTCCCTGGCTGAGTAACAGCTGGGAAAAAATGAGTTGACCATATGCTGGAGAGCAGCTGCCAGAACATTGGGACAAAGCTGTGGACCACTGCCAAGCCTCACAGCTAAAGCCACGGCAGCCAAGGCAAGGGGTGGAGGGGGCTGCTCAGAAACACGCTGTCAGGGACTCTGTGCTGGACTGCTTTTAGGGACTGCAATGTGTAAATCCTGAAGGAAAGAAACAAAAATGACTTGTTTTCAGAAAGGTCCTTGGGAAAGAAAGTCCTTTACCCAAGTGACCCCAAACATCCTTGTTAAAAATTGTCCAGTCCTCTTTTGCTTTTCCTGTTTCACCTGCCTGAGAGAGGTTAGACTAGATGATCTTTCAAGGTCCCTTCCAGCCCCTACCATTCTGTGATTCTGTGATTCTCAGGGAAGCCTAAACCCTTGCAGAATTTCATCTGAGGGAGTCAGTGGCTCCTGATTTCTTTATTTCATCTTTTCCTTCCTTACTCTTCTTTCTCCAGCAGCAGGTTCATTACTGTTTCTCCTGTGACCTAGGCTCAGTGGCAGGATGAGATCTGCTCAGAGGAACACTGTGAATGGCTCTAACAATTCTGCACACTCTGGAAGAGAAGCTTAGTTTGTGAAGACTTTTATGCAACAGAAATTGATCTGCAATATGTTCACTCTGAATTTTTTTTCCCTCCTACCTGTAAACTGATTAGATATGCCCGCCAGTTCCAGACCCACAGAGGATGCCCTTGGTCGTGATGTATAAATTTATTAGGGGTGGACAGGAGAGCTGAAGCTAATGAGCTTGGTGAGCTCTGGGAGAGAAATAAGGTGCAAGCAGCAGCAGCCCTCAGGCAGAAAAAAAGATTCAGACCTGGACCCGAACTGTAACCCCACGAGTTGTGGGACAAAGCAGTTTTTTTTCATGTGAAATATCACTGTGAGCTGGGATGGTTGGAAGCTGCTGGACTGTTCTTTACTTCATACTAAGTTTATATTGGGTGCTAAATACCTGTTCAGTCTTACTCTGTGCAGGTGTAAGTCAATGACTAATTTGATAAGTAGAGGAAACAAAACAGAATCTTGACCAAGTTTTGGCTTGAAAGAAATAGTGCAAGTTTTCAAATAGGGTAATTCTTTAAGGAAAGAATATATGGATGTTATTAAAACCCACACTTCAAGTTCTGGTAAGAATTATATTCATTATAGTCCTAATTACATTTATTTAATCAGACAGGTCTCTTCTGAAACTGTACTTTAAAACAGAGTACCTGCTTAAAGATACTTAAGCAAAGATAGTGAAATGGTTCACATTAATTGGCTGTGACTGATTTAAGGGAAACCTAATTGTCTACTTGGCTGATACTTATTTGTCTAACAAACCTAAATGAAAACAATTGGAAAAAATCTTTAGGCACTGTTTTACACCTTGTTGACTATTCCTCTGTAATAAGCTATTTTAGATTCCAGATATCCAGTCCAGTGTAACTGGTCATATATTGACTTATAATGTTTAAAGGGAAAAATAAATGAGAATATACTTCTGGAATGGCAGTGATATCCACCAAATTTCTTTTTAAATATGCACAACGAATGGATTGTAAAAAAATAATCCCCTGAGAATGGTGCCTCTTTTGTCAGTTTTCTACAAGAGTGCATCCTGCACTCTGACAGAAAATTGCTCGTTAATCTCAAAGAAATGATCAGTTTTTCAAAATAGTCACTCGACTACACCGCCACTGTTTATTTTTTAAGCATTATGGGTGCCATTAATTGCTTGATGTGGTTGGTAACAACAATAATCCTTTTCTAATGGGACATTAACTCCAAAACAAGTCATTAGCTTTTGTCCACATATTGTAATTAACACTTACCTTCCAGGAGTTAAGCAATACGACTTCACAGAGATTGCAAAGGCCACCCTGTCACTGGAGACTTGTCATCTCTCTCTGATATTTATATCTACTTTCAAGTTCACAAAATCACAGAATGTTAGGGGTTGGAAGGGACCTTGAAAGATCATCTAGTCCAGCCCCTCCCTGCCAGAGCAGGATCACCTACAGTAGGTCACACAGGAACGCATCCAGGAGGATTTTGAATGTCTGCAGAGAACGAGACTCCACAACCTCCCTTGGCAGCCTGTTCCAGTGCTCTGTCACCCTCACGGTGAAAAAGTTTTTTCTAATATTTTTGTGGAATCTCCTATGTTCCAGCTTGTATCCATTACTCCTTGGCTTGTCATTGGACATCACTGAAAAGAGCCTGGCACCGTCCTCCTGACACTCCCTGTGGACATATTTATAAACATTTATGAGGTTACTCCTCAGCCTCCTCTTCTCCAAGCTAAAGAGATCCAGCTCCTTCAGCCTTTCCTCATAAGGGAGATGTTCCACTCCCTTCCTCATCTTTGTGGCTCTGCGCTGGACTCTCTCAAGCAGTTCCCTGTCCTTGAACTGAGGGGCCTGTCCTTGAACTGAGGGGTTGTTATTTTGGATGATCAACATTTTACTAGCAACGGCTCAAATTCGGAGCAGTAGACTTAGTAGTAAAGGTAAGGGATCTGATCTACACTTGCTGCCTGGCGAGATTTTTCCTTTCTTTTCTACCTCTAGCTTTTTTACTTCCTAAAATACAGGAAAGGTATAGATGCTCCAGATGGCCTCTTCTCAGATGTGTCAGATAGCACCATGTTTGGTCAGTGACACACTGAGACATCTTTTGGAGCAGAGCAGAGGTTGTTACTGAGTGTCTATAAAAGGGAGGTTAAGGATTGGTTGGGATGGAAAAGAAAAGAGAAAGTATATTTTCCTTTTTCATACAGAGCATACTTTGTCTTTGGAACCTCTGCTCATGTCCACTACATCTCCCCTCAGTGGGTACTGGGATGAAAGGTGATGAAAGAGGAAACAGCTGAGCATCATGGAATGGAAGAATCTGCCAGAACTGGAGATGCTTAGATTAGAATTTTGCCAAAAAATTCATGTCTTTTTTTTAGCTTTAAGGGAGACATGGGGAGGGATTGGTTTTCAGTGCCTGTTCCTCACTTTGATACTTTTCTTGGGAAAAGGTGAAGAATTAAGGATGGCTGTGCATATATGCAATATGGAACTCAAAATGTCTGCAATAGTGTCACTCTTTTCCTCAAGCTACTTTTATATGGCTCTGATGTCGGCAAAGTCACTTCTAATTCATTATGTTATGCCTTTAGACTCAGTTTATTTGATTTTGCAGTCTGGGACCAAACCCAGTGTGTTGAAGTACACATACATGTGTAGAAACTTGGAACAACGTAAAATATATTTGATTTTATATTTAAGAGAACAGTTCCTTCTTTGGTCTATGCTTAGAAAAAAAAACACAACAAAAAATGAAAAACAAATCTAACCTGCAAAATAAACCTCTAGTAAGTTTATGTATTTGAGATTTTTTTAAAAGCACTACATGATTTAATATCTATGGTCTCTCTAAAAGCCTAAGAAGTTTGTGCTTCTAGGCTGCTGAAGCATATTTGATATGCCTGTTTGTAGTGGATAGTATATATTGGATTCGCTGGTAGCTTAGCTCAAATTGCAGCAGAGCTTTGATATATCATTCCTCCAGGACTAAAATGTCAACTACTGACACAGTGGCAAATATTTTCTGTTTCTGGAATGTGCTTTTTCAAAACATTGCTTGGTGGTATCAAAGGGCACTTCCCAGTGGCAGCTTCCACTGGTTGAGAAATTAGTAACCTGGAGATGCTCAGAGATAGTAAACACTGAAGTGAAATTACACACAAGTAATGCTCCCTGCAAGTAATGCTCCAAAACAGGCACAGGTATTTCCCAACCTTGCATCAAATATGCAGCTTACAGCAACATGTCCTGCTTATCTAACTACTCTTTCTCTAACTATTCCCGTACTCTGGCCTTCAGGTTATTTTGTTTTGTTTTCCCAATTTGTGTAATACCATAGAGTGTGTAGAAAAGTCTGGTATTAAGTCTCACTTCAGGTGCTTTAGCCATAAGGTCATTTGTGTAATATTCTTTGGGTGATGCTGTTGTCTAGCAGTGCTTTATGTTCTCTTGGAACTATTATAGAATTTCCACTCCCCCTTTTTTTAATACATTTTATGTCTTCCAGGTTTTGGGCATCTTGCATTATTTTGACCCTTAGTTTTCCAGCCTTTTCCCAGCTGGGCCTATATATTTTTTGTTGTTGTTTAAAAGTATATTGAATCATAAAAATGGCAGAAGTGAAGAATGCTAACACCTGAGTCTGTACAACTGCAAGTTAAAAAGCAAAAGTGCCTTTCACTTAGATCAGAAGGATTTTGGACTTCAGACTTCATTTATCCATTTTTAAAAATATTTTTTTTATTTTGATTGCTCACTTGTATGGATGTGCCAAGCACTAAAATTATAGTGAAAATATAAACCATAGATTTTTAAAGCATCTATTTTTAAAGCATATATATTTAAAGCATATATATTTAAAGCTATGCAACCAAATGTAACAGGATTTGGTAAGAGCTTGTATTAAGTAGATGGCTGGCCCAGGAAGACCGTTTTTACATGGTAATAATGAGTATTGACTATTGTTGTCAAATATGAGGGCAGAGTTATATTTATTGGCTATAAAATCAATATAAAGATTAAAGCAGTGTAGATACACCTTTGAAACTGCAAGTCGTTTGCACCAGTGTGTGTGTCTTTCAGGGAAGTGCTCAGCTCTCTAAATAAAATCTTCATGGGATTATTTTCAGATTATTTGACTGGAGCTCATGAAAAGAAGCTTTGTTTGTTTTATGGATTTGCATACAATTTCTTTAAAATACTCTTTTTATAAGTGGGCCAGTAAATCATATTAAACCACAAGAGAAATATTAGTTTTCTTGCTTCTTTTTTTATTCTGGAAGAGACGTAAGTGTGATTTACTGTCCTTGGTACAAGAATTTATGGATTTTTCAGGAAATTTGTGGCTTGCAGAAGGGATGATGAGGGTGTTTGGTAAGACATCCACTTTATCTTTGTTTTTTAGAAATGTGTTGGGGAAGAGTTTGAAGAAAAGAAGGAAAAAAAATGGCATTGAAGTTGAGAAAAGTTGAGTGGACTTAATGAAACTGGGTAGACATTTTTTTTTTTTGAGTTGATGGAAGCTATCAAAGCAAGTTTTTCTCATCTGGTGGTTGCTGAGCCATTAGACAAATAAATGGAAGATGAGAATGCAGGTCTTTGAAAGCAGACCCTCAAATAAATTTTGTAAATTTTTATCAGGTGTCTGAAAAGAAAGCATTTCATTTTGATTTCAGAAGGACAATTTGTATTGGATGAAACTTTTTTTTTTCCCTAGGATAAATAATTGAAAAATACTCTGTTCAAGTTGATCTGAGCCTGTGTTATTTTTCAGTTTGGCAGCTAACTAAAAAAGTTCCTTATTCACAGCATGTTCTGCAGACTATCACTTTATTGGTGGATGCCAACTGTAAAGGCATCCGCAGGTTTGCAGAGTTATTCTGGACATATTTGCCTAGCCATGGTTACCTCTAGAAAAATAACATCTGAGGTGGCTGCAACAGTAAAAGAAGAAAAAAACAGCTAGAGATTATCTACAGCTACCACTTCCATTAAAAATACGATCTTTGTGAGAGTGGAGGAGGCAATGGTGATAGTGGCTGTGGTCATGCTTGCCTGGCTCCCTTGTCATCAGTTTTAGAGAAGCTGAGAAGATGTTAAGACAAGTAATATCGCTCCAGTTTTCCTTCTTAGCTCTACAGAGCTTTCACAAGCAGCAGCATCCCTGAGGTACTTTCTTATTCTCTGAGGGACCAGATATCGTAGATAACTTGTGTTGTGACTTGGGAATTAACTTTTCTTCCCTTGAAGAGTAGTCAGCATCAGCAAGTGATGTGAAGGTAGGACAATTTTAGTGCAGCAGGAGTGACAGCATAAGGAGCATCAGTCTGTGTGAAGCTTATGCTGGGACTGTTGCAGAACCATTGTAATTCACGATTTGAGAAGCATAAATTGCAAGTCTGTTGAAGCCATCCTATTCCAAGTCCACATAGAAGAGAAAATGCAACAGCAAATACTTCAGGAGTTTGGCAGAACATAGTCTGTGGTGAGAGGCTAAAAGGAATAGTCTGCTTTGTTAGGTCATCTTGATTAAATCAGTTGTATTAGGAGTATTCATGCTGCCATAGAAAATTTGAATAAACAGACTAGGTACAATTTCTTGTAGCAGTGGAGAGCTGTGGGATCGAGGGGCTGTGAGCTTGATGGGAGAGCTGAGGCTGTTGCAGAACACTCCTTGTAAATCTGTGCCTGTAGGAATTGATAGTTCCACTGAACCCAGTGGGAGTTCAGAACCTGCATCACTTTTCAGGATTTGTTTTGCGCTGGTTAGGTCGAGAAGTCTGACGTGAGAACGTGAGCTGAGTGCTGCAGGCAATGTTCCTGAGTCTGTCTCGATAGAAGAAAACACCTGCCCGTGTGTTTAGATCTCACTGGAGTTAAGGAGATTTGAATTCAGGTTTAAAACTAAGTACATACTGAGACTGGTTGCTGAAGGGAAATTAACTTAAGTGTTTGCTGAATTGGGGCACAGAAGCAGTAAAGAAGGTGTTTTATGTTTTTTTATTCTTTTTTTTTTTAAATTCCCTGTTCTGCAGAGTGTGTAGCCACCATTCACTTTCATTACGAGAGAAGGGATGGTAGTTCAGTAGCCATTCTGCACACCTTCAGTCCTCTGAATCAAATGCTGAACTGGAGCGCTGAAACGAGCAAGGGGTTGGCTTACTCTTTCCTAACCCCTGACTGTATCATTAGGGTGATAATATTATTTAAGCCTAATGTTTCACAAGGAAATGGTTTCATTGTTAGCCAATGGAGCCCCCGTAACAATGCTGCGGTGACTGAGGCTGTAATGAGGAACTGTAAGATTTCAATGGCAAAAGGGATTCATTGCTAGTCCATGACCTCATGATGAAATCATTACAATGCAGTCAGAGATATGAAGTTATTATGGGAAAACTATTTCTCAGCAAGTCTTTAAGGACCTTTTTGACGGTGCTATTATGAAGCCATTACAATGTAAGGTTATGATGGCAAAATGGTTTCAATGAAACCCTATTATGGTTTAAAAACAGACTAAATGGTGTCGATGGAAGTTATTCCTGCTTCTAAAACCTGAAGGAATTAAACAGACCTCTCTCTTGAAACCAAAAGAAGGACAAATTAGATGTATGACTTACACTTGATCAGATGGAGAGAAATTATCATCTCTTGTGAACAGTCAACTACAGTTTCTGCTGGGATTATCCAGAAGGAAAGTAGTGGTTACTGAGTTTCCAGGATCTTCTTCAATTAAGTAAATCAAATGAAATACCATCTTCGCATAAGAGTTTGCATTAAATAGCATTCTTCTGAATCCTTCTTTCTCTATTACAAATTAATGCATTGCAGTTTCTAGTTTTTCCTGTGGTTGTAGTATTTCTGACTTTTATTTGCTCTGATAAGGGTAGCTGTGGCATACCTCAAAAATGAATTAAAATTCCACTGCCACTCCCAGTCTAGGATTTTGAGTGACATCTGAGACTGACTTTCAAAGTAAATAGTGTATTTCAAAAGTGAGCAAAAATCCCCCTACCTAAGTCTGACATCATATCAGTAAGATGGTTACTATTTATCTGGCTTAAAATCTAGCCTAATCTAATCAACTGCTCTATCACTGGTGCTGAAATGGAATAAAATGCACGTTTAAAATTTGTTTTGAATAATGCCACCTTGCTTTGAGATAATTAGAAGAGTATTTCTGCAAAGAAGAATGTGTCTCTGAAGTTTCCCTGGGTTTTCCAGGTGAAACATCCAAATCTTTCTTGTCAGTGCTGTTTCATTTCCAGTAAATAACTTACTATTTGTTGATCAAAAAGTTCAGATAGAGGTTTTCTGATAGCACAGGGACTTGTGGGACTTGGATGTGGGACTCCATGGAGGTTGTGGTGTTAGAGTGCTCATTGGCCATTCGGGAGGCCATTCGGTGTCGAGTGTGAAACTTTGTGAATAGTAGTAGGTCTGGCCTTCTTAATCTCACATCCGTGTGTTCTAAGACAACTTGAACTATGATCATTGTTTTTTTATGCACGAGTATCTGAAGACTACCACCTCTTGAGCACACATTTTTTTGATAGAAAAGCCAGGATTCTCTTTAGCTGCTGAAGAATCCCATTCTTTTGTAAAAATAAGGGCAAAAAGCAAGGCCTTGAACAATAGTCTTCTCAGCTGTTTACACCAGTTTGACTTACACCTTTTGCATCTTCTTTGCAGAGACTTTAAATAGATGCTCACTGTTCTTTTTTGGAACACATGCCATTTCTGTACAGTGACAGCAAAAGAAAGTTCGATTAGTAAATGACAAATGAGCTCTATATTTCCCATTTCAGATAAAGTAGAAATTATAGATTTTTAAAATGATGTTAGTATTAAAAACTATGACCCAGCTATCAGTTCATCAGTCAAATATCATCAAATACACTAAAGGATGTATTTTGTCTTCTGATATGTTGTATACCAGAAATAAACAAGCTCCTCCACATTTGGTATGGAAAGCTCTATGCAATACTCTAGAAACATGTAATATCCCAACATCAAGTGTCTCAAATTCTGCTGTCCTCATTCTTTTCAACTTCTTAATAAGTTCAAAACTTGTTTGACATCCTTGGAACCATACCATCAATCTCTGTTATCTCTGGTAATGAGGAGGTTATCCTGAAAAATGGTATAAATTGGATATCGCAGGTACTGTGTAGCATATGGCAGGAGAGACCTCTGAATAAGCCTGCATACTCCCAGCTTAAGTCTGCCACTGACAAAATTGAGCTTGAGGTGATAATTCTTCTTTGACTCAATGATTCCTAATGATTAATGACATGCCTGTGTCACAGTCACACCGAGAGATGCTGGCAGGATGTGATGTCTCAGGCACTGGTCAGCACAGGTATACATTCTTGTATACATGCTGGTATATGTTCATGTCAGAGAATCATGAAACAGTTTTGATTGGAAGAGGCCTTTAAAATCATTGAGTCCAACCTTTGTCCTAGCCCTATCAACACCACTAAACCATGTCCTTCAGCACACATCTGTTTCTTAAACACCTTCAGGGATGGTGATGTAACATCCGTGTTAATGTGTGAGATGGAGTGCATCAAAACACAGGATGGATGCCCCAGGTCACATCTCCAGGTCATGCTGCTATCAGCAGACCATGGCTCTTTCCTGAGAATATCTACACTTTCCAGATAATTCATCCTCCTCACTCTCCATGAGCAGTAGCCTTATAGTTGTAGCACTTGCCAGCAGAGTGAAACCTGAGTTTGAGTTTTAACTTGGATGAGAGAATTCATATCCCACATCTCTTTCAGCCTCTTCAGAGTGCCACGCAGTGTGGTGCAGTACCTGCGTCATCTCTTGGTGCACTTCTATGGGGCTGCTGCAGCCAGATGGCAGCTGGCAGGGCTTGTGAGTGGCTGACTGTGGGACCAGGAGAATGTGGACATCAGGTCTTAGACATCGTCTGCCTGTAGACTGCACTATTCCAGGGTCATCCATCACTCCTTGTCTTCTGCATCAATGGTCCTTTACTTTTGTTTAATCAGCAAGTTTCATGACCACTATCCTCCTTTTTTCTCCTCTGTCATTAATGAAGATATTAAATAGGATATGTCTTATTTAATAAATTTACTCTTAGCAGATTCTGCTGTTTCTCTCTCTCTCTTTGGCTTGGTAACATCTCTTTCAAATGAACCTGGAAGAAAATGCAGATAAGGTGTAATCACTGTGTTGTCCAATTTTACAGACTTCACAGCAATCCACATGTATTTCAGTCTGAAGAACAATTTCCTACATAATACTGAAAGCCATATATGTTAGATGACTGCTTCTTCTTTGCTTGAAAACACGAATTTTGTAATTATTCTGAAATATAGTAGTCTCCGTACTGGTCATCATTACTTTTCCATCTATTTCTTTGTTGGTAACTTAATGGAATTTTGTCTTGATACCCAGCTTGACCTCTTTTTATACGACAAGTAGTATAAATACAAATAGTGATTTCTTTAAAAAGAAAAAGGTTGACTAGAGTAGGAGGATGGGGAGAGAGAGAAATTGCTATATAATGTGAAAAATCACTTACAAAGGTTTCAGAAGTAAATATTAATCTCTCTACTTTATGGATCAGTTCTTAAAAAGTTTGGTAAAATTTACAGCTATATCTGTTCTGTTGCTAAGCACCATAGGCACACATTACTATCTGATGGAACTTCAGACTTTCCAGATTTCCAAAGTCTTTACTCTTGGTTTTTTTTTTCCCCATAACTATTGTTACTTAGAAATAACTTCAGGGAGATAGTTATTTCTATCTTTCTCTAACATGTGTGCTGGATACACTTTGCTGTGTATCCTACCGTCCTAGTCCTGCACTTCAGCCACAACAACCCCCAGCAGTGCTACAGGCTTGGGGAGGAGTGGCTGGAGAGCTGCCAGGCAGAGAAGGACCTGGGGGTGTTGATGGACAGCTGGCTGAACATGAGCCAGCAGTGTGCCCAGGTGGCCAAGAAGGCCAACGGCATCCTGGCCTGTATCCTGACCTGAAAATGTTGTCAGCAGGAGCAGGGAGGTGATCATGCCCCTGTACCTGGCTTTGGTGAGACCCCACTTCAAGTACTGTGTCTAGTTTTGGGCCCCTCACTACAAGAGGGACACTGAGGTGCTGGAGAGGCTACAGAGGTGGCTGCGAAGCTGGTAAAGAGCTTAGAACATAAGTCATGAGGAAAGGCTGAGGGATCTGGGGCTCTTCAGCCTGGAGAAGAGGAGGCTGAGGGGAAACCTCATCACTCTCTACAACTACCTGAAAGGAGGTTGTAGCGAGATGGAAGTTGATCTGTTCTCCCTAGTGGAGAGTGATAGGACGAGGGGAAATGGATTTAAATTGCTCCAGGGTAGGTTCAGGTTGGATATTAGGAAGAATTTCTATACTGAAAGGGTTGTCAGCCATTGGAACAGGCTGCCCAGGGAGGTGGTTGAGTCACCGTCCCTGGAGGTGTTTAAGAGACGGGTGGATGTTGTGTTGGGAGGAATCGTTTAGTAGGTTGATAGGGCTGGGACAAAGGCTCGACTTGGTGATGTAGGTCTCTTCCAGCTGATACGATTCTGTGATTCTATGATTCCATGATTCTGTAGAGAAAAATCTAGATTTAGTAATACTTACATGTAGTTCTAAAGTTGCTGCATATGTTCATCATATTAGAAATCAGGAAGGAAAGGAACAATAAGGGTATGAGGGCAGGAATGTGTTCTACATCCAGACAATGTGGAAAAATGCAATCAGAAGTGAAAACAGGCAGTATGCTCTCAGAAGTGATTTTACTCAGGAACATCGGTGCCCACTTGTAAAATGAACTGCTGTCTGTCATACCAGCAGAGGCAGAATTACAAAGGACCATAACAAAAAATTTAGAGCATCATGGATGAGGAAAATATGTCAGTATTTATAGGAGGAAAGACTGCTAATGTTCTAGGCTGGCTTGCAGGGGGGATAAGGATGCCAGGAGTATCAGAGATGGAGGCAGTTCTAAGCACCATTCATGGACCGTGGCTCAATCTGACTAGGAAGAGGAGTAGTTTGTCTCTAACAGATGTTGTTTGTCTCTTAACAGATCCAGAAGAAAGATTAACAAAGTTGCAGATGGACTAGATACTCATTTTAGGTCCCTTCCAACTGAGTTATTCTCACTCCTATTCTTTCTATTATTCTATTCTATTCTATTCTATTCTATTCTATTCTATTCTATTCTATTCTATTCTATTCTATTCTATTCTATTCTACTCTATTCTATTCTACTCTATTGTATTATATTCTCTTCTAAAGATGAAGGTCTCATCAGGGAGAGGGAACTAGGGAAGAGGAAATGTATAGGAAAGATGTAGCAGATCCAGGTTGAACTGTTAAGTGTCAGCTATTAGCAGGTATCCATGGAAAACTGTAAAAGAGAGAAGCTGAAGGGCAAAAGAAGGAACAAGGTGCAGAATTGAACTCTGACTGAGCAGCATGGAGTGACCAGAGCAACGTGTGCAAAGGAGTGAAATAGCTGCTGGAAATCGATGGTCCCAGAACATAAGGACCACTGTCTACAGAATGGGGTTAATGGACTAGCACTTGCTTTGCAGAGTGTCAGTGTCATTTTAGCAGGGGCCAGTCTGAACAAGGACTGGATTTGCTTTGTTTTCTAAATTCTGGGACTTACCATTAATTAAGAGTCTTTTTTTTTAAAAGGGAATAAAATACTTAGATACTCCTTTTTTTGGCCCTGCACATACAACAAAATCTGCAGTTGTGAATCTCTTTCTCAACACTTGAATGTTCATTTTTTTATGTTAACATGTCTATGGTTTCTATCATGTCTGTTCATCATATTTTCTCTTAGTATATATCACTTTTGATGGTATTATTTCTTCCATGTAGTGCAAGTGAACTTAATGCTCAAACGAGTTTTAGATTAGCTAGAAAATTTACTTTGTTCATGAAGAAACAAAATTGTGTTTGTATAAAAGTTCATGAACAGAAAGAACGAAAATGAAATGAACAGAAAGAACGAAAATGGATGTCACAAGGATTTCAGCAAATAGTTTCACCTCAATTCTTTCCGGCATATAGTGATTCTTGTGTTACACAAATGACAGAATTATTGGCTTCCCTGCCTGCCATGCCTTAGGTGGTATCCTGTGGATTGTCTGATTCATGCTAGGAATCTCCAAATACAATCACAATACCCAGGTTTCAAGCAAAATAAGTAATTTTTTTTCCAGTTAGAGTGCTTTGCTTGGCTATTACAGAATAAAAAAAAATATAATGAAAAAGCAAAACACTTTTGTATACACTGCTGGGTTAGAAGTACTGTGAGGCTGTTACTGTCTGGGACAAGAACTTTCAAATCAAAAGGCACATTCCTTTAGTGAGGTGTGTAGATCTGTGAAATAGAACATGCTGAATCTTAAAATACATTTAAAATCCATGTTAATGAACCCCTTTATCTTACTGTGTGCGGTTTAGAACAGCAGAAAGTACAGGTAGGATTTCTGTCCACTTTTCCCAATTCTTGCAGTAAAACCAGAAGTGTCAGGGGCAACTACTTGCAACTTTGTCCTCCTTTTATTCCAGCTCTTCTTGAAAAATCTAAAAAAAAAAAATCCAATATCTGTGGATGTTATTTAGGAGAAATGAAAACAGAAGAATTATTGAAACCAAAGAGCTGCTTCTCACTTCTACATTTGAATTCTTCCTTTTCAAACTGTTCTGATATCTTTCTATCACATCATTCCTTCCTAATCTCTCTTACAAACTGAATTATCTTTTTTATTTAAAATGTCCTCCTACAAAAGACTTCTCATATGATAATCTTTATATTATCCTACACTCTTCTTTTACAAGCACCAGCTTGTCTTTCTTGGGAGGATGAGTACTGGGTCCAGTAATCAAAATGTAGGCACACCACGCATCAGCACAGTGGCTTTACAGTATTTCCTATTTTTCTTGCTACACCTTTCCAGTTAATTCCATTTTTTAATAGCAGCTTCTTCTCTCTACACATACCTGAAAGGAAGTTGTAGTGAGGTGGGTGTTGGTGTCTTCTTCCAATTAACAAACAACAGGACGAGAGGATATGGCCTCAAGTTGCACCAGGGGAGGTTTAGATTGGATATTAGGAAAAACTTCTTTACTGAAAGAGTGGCAAAACATTGGAACAGGCTGCCCAGGGAAGTGGTGGAGTCACTGTCCCTGGAGGTGTTCAGAAAACATGTAGACATGGCACTTTGGGACATGGTTTAGTGGTCATGATGGTGTTGGGTTGACAGTTGGATTTGATCTTAAAGTTCTTTTCCAACCTTTATGACTCTATGATTTGATGTCTGCTGGTCACTGAGCTGTCATTTTCTGAGAACTGTCCTAATTTCTTCTTGTAAAGTGTAGTATGTCACTGAGAAACTTATTACTATAGCATAGTACAGATACCACAAATTTACATGGATTAAAAAAATATTAAAGAAATTCATGAAGGAAAAAATCATCATTGGCTATTAAATAATGCAGAGGAAATGTTGCTGGTTCAGGAAATTCATGCATCATAGATTGTCAGGAACTGAGAGAGTATGCTGGGCAATGACCATTAACTACTTTTTCATACTTTCACTAAACAGAGTATTAGGTTACAGAGATCTGACTCAGAAAGACCATTCTTATACCATGTTTCTGACTAGTAGTAGCTAATGTATAGACCATCAATATATTAGTGCTATTTTTCCCCCTGCTGATGTTTTTGCATTTGTCAGTGTTGCAGTTCAGCTGACAGCCCACTTGCTGAAGACTAGAGAACTTTAGAAAACCTCTGCTATAGGGTTAGTGAGTGTATTGTCATGCTGAAACTTTATCACTACCAATGGTCTTTTACAGACCGTTTACACGTGTATTGAACAGCTCAGCCTCCGTTGTAGCTCCCTCAGAGACTACCTTAGTAAAATGCCTGCAGTGTGTAACTGGTCTTTTATTCCTGATCATTTTTCCCCATCATTTCAAAAATAATTTATGTACACAAGGACTTTCCCTTGTAATGTGCAGCCGTTTAGTTTTTTTAAGAGTCCCTGCAAATGGATGTCTTCAGATCCCTTTGTATCATGTTGCTCCACCTGCTCATTAGTCCTTGAAAGAACTTTAATCAATTTGTGAGACATGACTCCTAGTCTGTACTAGTCAATTAGACATTTACCTGTTATATTGTGTTTGAACATGCATTCTGATTCTGTGTTTTCTTCTTGGTGTGACCACTTTACCTAGCATGAAAATTGGTATGTGCAGTTTCTAGTTCCTCTGAGATCTCTGTGAAAAATCAGTATCATGTTCTGGCACCAAAGCTAATGTTAATATTAAATTACAACTCACAATAACCGGATTTTTAAGAAGGCGTGAATGAGTGTAGGGTGGCCTGGGCTGTTCTGGGACTCCCTTTGCTGATTCTCAGCCTTGAAGCAGTTCTTTATCATATTCCTCCTTGCAGAGAAGGGTTGCAAAATGATAACGTGTTGTATCATGAACGGTAATATAAACCATTCATTTAACTAGTCTTCTGGTCTTGTCTTCTTTTACCTTCTGCTGACATTTTGATCAGCAATGGGCAACTAGTGCCAAGCTTTCTACTTCTATGTTGGGAAAGAGGTGGTTTTTTCATAGTCTTTATGCATTTAGCAGGTTGCATACTTAATCTTTTTGACTTTCATTATGGCTGTTTTACATTTACATTTCTAGTTTATTTTATCTCCTGTTTTTCTTATTCAGGCAAAACTTCTAGTTTCAGTGGACTCTCTCCTTAATGCACTTCTGTGTTGTGTACGTATGTGGGGCTGAGAATAAAGACTTTAAAAATATTTTTGCTGTGTAGTGTGCTTTCACTGTGATGTCTTAAAACAATTTCCTTTGCTGTTTACAAGCATTTTACCCTTTAGCTGAAATCTGATCTAATCTTTGAGCAACCTGATCTAGTGAAAAGTGTCCCTGCCCATGGCAGGGAGGTTGGAACTATATGATCTTTAAGGTCCCTTCCAACCCTAACCGATCCATGATTCTGAGATTCCCTAAATTCCTATTTCTATTCTCAGTGCTGTTAGACTGAGGGTGATTTTCTTTTCTTTTTCAATCTTTAAAGGATGCTGATGTTCACCCTGGTAGTATAGAACAACTCTTTGTCAGTGACTTCCTAAACTGAGTTGCATGCCTTGACCAGGATCACACCAAGGTTAGTATCTTTTTTGTAGCAAGTAGTGGCTAGAATTTCCAGTTACGTCAGTGTTTGATCAGGTGGCTGGTACAAAGTCTACTTCAGAGAGCAGGAGAGCAAGTGACCTCAGGGGTGGTTCATTGCCTGAACAGTGCCTACACAAGGAATGACTCTGTTGTGGTGTGTAGTTGGCCTGGTCATGTGAAAATGAGTTGGAGCATGATCTAATGATGTGTATCTTAGCATTTGCATTTGACTTATTTCTTCCTGCAGGCATGAACTGATATTCTTCAATAGTCCCTGTGCCACCCCTGCCTGTGGTGTAGCACATGAACACAGTGCATATGATGAATGCTGAAACTACATTTACAAGCTGCATGTTGTTCAAGAGCTATAAGCCTTGAGCTAGTAAGATGTAAACCTTTTTGTCCTTGGCATCTGCAACTTTGTTGCTTCTGGCTGTGACCATTGGTGAGAGGTAGTTCCTTAGTCCTACAGAATATTAGCAGTGTTTAACCCTTTGAGATGCAGAGGATATTCTGACTCTTTTACTTACAAATCTGCTTTTGGATTGTTTCTGGCTTGGATTATTCCCTGGAACAAAATGAGTAGGTCTTTCTTTCCACTGATGCAAACATCAACCTCCTATCTTGCATTAGATTCACCTATTCATTCACTCCTTGAGAAGAAAGAGAGGGAGGAAGGAAGGAATGCAGGGACAGAAGGAAAGACGGAGTGAGGGAGGAAGAGAGGGGCTTTTAGCATTCTGTAGCTGAGCTGTCTGATGTAATATGTTAGAGGATATAGGTGCCAGTAACGTGCAAAGAGCTTGAAAAATGACCAGACAGTGCCAAGCCCACAGTGAATGTTGTCAGGAGGGATAACAGTATAATAAATCAACCTGTCTAGTGTCAAGGGTCAGGTAGTTTGATGTTGAGAGCTTTTTTGGCCAGCCTGATCCAACTAGGCATATTCATTTCCGAGCCGTTAGCGCTATTACAATAGTAGAATCATCCTAAAGCAGCACCTGCCCTGCCATGCTTTGGGCTTTAAGTCAAGATCCCAAAGGGCAAAAGTACCTGGGAAAAGAGAGTCAAGTGCTACTTAGTTTCAGGTCTAATACTTCTCCCATAATTATTTTTACTAAGCAGTACAGAGAAGAGTATGGAAAACTGCTGGTCAGATGGGTTCTTGCTATGGTTTTTGTGTAGAACAATGGTGATTAACCTGTGCCAGCCAGCTGAGCCCTATGGGCCCTTTGTGGCAGGTGGAAACAACAGGCTCTCACCCCTTCTGTTCACGTGACCATATACATACATAAACACGTCCCAATTGAGTAAGTGGAGTATATCAAACAAAACATGGTTAAATGATCCAGTCCAATCACAGCCACTGTAGATTTTGGCAGCTGGGTCACTTCCCTGTAGGTCTCCCTCCTGCTGTGCTTTTTACCTCCATTCTGTGGTGTTTAGGTGGGCTGGAGGGATGATGTTTAGATGGCGCTGCCCAGCTAGGAGGTGGGTCTTCCCATATGTATCTTTTCTTACCCCAGTGTTTGTAGGGCTGGATGGGTACGGGGAAGCTGCAGTACGCATTGCAGGCCAGTCCAAAACTTCCCATGTTCAGGAGCTTTAATTAGCCTCACTATTTGGGAATATGCAGGGAGAAAGGTTAAGGCAGCAAATCAGGCTAATTACAGGCTGGAGGTCCCAGGAGTTCAGATCAAGCAGTCTTCCCTGGCCCTAATCTCTGAGAAAGAAGCTCTTAACCCCGTGCTGTCTGCCAGTGCTGCAAGGCTGCTGGTTTTCAGGGCAGGAGCACGATGACTTCCCAAAGGGCTGCTCTGCCCTGAATCCCCACGAGGCAGTTCAAGCCACAAACCTGGGTGAGCTGGGTCACAAATTAGAAATTCCCCTGACTGCTTTTAGGTGGTGGTACCAGTAGGTCCTAAGTCTCTGCCAGAGCACTCACAGATCCACAGTCTATAAATTCATACAGCTACATCAGAGGCTCATTGGGCTCATAGGCTGCACCCCAACTTCTCTCTGAGCAACTTCATATGCAGTTACCTCTTCACTGCCATTTCCCATCACTGTGAAAGTTCTCGCCTACCTTTCCCCACTCCCCAGCTGCTGTTTGTAGCAGGCTGTACTGTCAGCATACTGATGTTTCTGCTGTTACATAAATTAGTCCCTGAAATACTAGAATTAAAATGTCTTGGGTCAAGTTGTGCTAAAACAGGCGGCTGTGGTACCGAAACACCCAACTGTCAGAAGCAAATTGATGGGAGTACGAATGATGTGGAACAAAAAGGCTGGCACACATTTTACACAGCGAGTAATTCTGCAGTATGAAACAAATTTTAGAAGAGCAGTTGGGTGAGAAGCTTAAGAAACCTCACACCAGATAAAGTGTGGAGGCAGTATGGCTTGGGTCAAAGAGCAAAAATGCTCTGTACAACAACCCCAAACAAAACCAAAAAGCAAAACAAAACTCCAACTCCCATCAACTCCCAACTCCACTCCCACAAACCTCTAGAGCAATTACATTTAAACAGTGTGTAGAGGGAAGATTCAGCAAGAGAATCTTGACTACTAGTAGACTAGGAGTTTGATTAGTTTACTTCCAGAATTTTTCTTAGAGATTTGTAAACTCCCGTGTTTGAGAGTTTTTGTTCAGAGGAATAACTATAGTTACAATGTAACTCCATGCACCCTGACGTTAATGGACTTATTCCCACCATGTAGCAAGAGTAAGGTTTGTATATAGGGAAAACATATCTACTATAACCACTTTGTATTTAGTGGGTTAGGAATTATCTCAAGTAAAATGGTTTCATCCTGTTGATTCACCTCTGTCAGGTTGATGTTAATTTCATAGAACTAAAGATTTTTGGCTTTATTTCTACATACCTGTAGCAAAAAAATATACAAATCCAGTAGATCTTTGCTGCTTCACTAATTTAGATTTTAACTCCTTTTTTTTTCTTTTTTTACAAAGAAAGTGAATGTTCAACCTGGTACAGAATGATGTGAAAGAAGGGAGCTTTTAATTTCCAAAATATTCCAGATTATTACTATAGCTAGTCTAATAATCTAGTATTTAGAATAACCCTAATACAGCTTTTCTCCTATACAGTTTGTGTTTATTTGAGTGATGCTTACTTAAATTATTGTAAAGTAGAATTCAAATGCTCGTTAATTAAGTGTAGTGCGTTACTATTGGCACATGTTATGTGTCTTAGTGTAGTAGATGTTGGTGGTCTGGATCTACAAGAACAAGGCGATTGATGTCAAGCAACCTAAAACTAAGTGGACTCTGCAAAGCAGAGCTGCATATTTGGTGGCCATCAGCAAGTATGTAGGAGTGGCATGTATGTAAAGATAAAATACTTTTCTATTTCTCTGCAATCTTTATTTTGCCAAATTTTTCAGAGAACTGCTTTCCTGAGCAGCCTGTTGCTGTGCATTGTGTGACATACTCCAAGTGGCAATTATTTATGTAGTTTAATCAGATATACAGATATTTTTGTTTCTGAGCAGTTCACAGTGAAGCAAATTATAGGGAACTGGCCCAGTGTGGGGAGAAAAGGATCACCCGTATGTCTGTGCCTTAAGAGTGTGCAATCCGCTCTGCCCTTTGAAATGTAGTTGCAGCTACCCTTGTCTGCTGTGCAGGTCTCTTGTTCACTGGCTGATCTTGAAGTGGCCTTGCTGAAAGCAATCCCTGCCATTTCTAAAGAGATAAATCTACCTAAAGCACTGGGAAGCAGACACACACCTTTGCTTTGAAGGTGAATGACTGACCTGAAGATCTCAGGGGTCTGTCGAAACAGATGGTGCTGGGTTTCCAGACACAGAGCTGCAGCTTCAGAAGCACTGGGGTGTTCCATAGCCCCAGCGCCCTGCTGTGTCTGACCCCAGCATGCGAATTCACAAGGTCTTTGTTTGGGGCTGCAGGGCCTTGGGGGTGTGCTGTGCCTCATGGGGTGAACAACAGGCTCACCAAGGTGCGCTCCATGAAGAGCAGTAGAAATATATCTGAAGAGTCCCGTTTGTCCTGAGCTTGGGGAAACGGGTTATAGAATCATAGAAATCATACAGAATCATATAGAATCATAAAAAAGGCCTTCAAGATCATTGTGTCCAACTGTTAACCTACTGATGTCAGGTCCACTACTAAACCATGTCCCTGAGCACCACATCTACACAGCTTTCAAGTGTCTTCACAAATGGTGACTCCACCACTTCCCTGGGCAGCCAGTTCCAGTGCTTAACAACCATTTCCATGAAGAAGTTTTCCTAATATTCAATCAAAACCTCCCCTGGTACAACTTGAGGCCATTTCCTCTTGTTCTATCACTTGTTATTTGTGAGAAGAGACCAACAGCCATTTTGCTACAACCTCCTTTCAGGTAGTTGTAGAGAGCGATAAAGTCTCCCCTCAGCCTCCTTTTCTCTGGGCTAAACAACCTAGTTCCTTTAGCCGCTCCTCGTATGACTTGTTCTCAAGTCTCTTTGCCAGCTTTACTGTCCTTTTTGGACACACTCCAGTACCTCAATGTCTTTCTTGTAGTGAGAAGCCCAAAACTGACCATAGGATTCAAGGTGCGGCCTTACCAGTGCTGAGTACCAGGAGCTGATCACTTCCCTAGTCTTGCTGGCCACACTGTTTCTGATACAGGCCAGGATGCCATTGGCCTTCTTGGCCACCTGGGCACACTGCTGGCTCATGTTCAGCTGACTGTCAGCCAAAACCCCCAGGTCCTTTTCCACCAGGCAGGTTTCCAGCCACTCTTCCCCAAGCCTGTAGCGTTGCATGGCTAGACCCCTCTCCTGGGGACAAGTGTCTACTACTTCTCTCTGATAGAATTCCACTGGGTTTACCCTTGAGATTAGGAAACAGAAAAAAACTATGAGAATAAATCCTAAAGGATGGCAAATGATAAAGGTTGGTTGAGATTTGCAGAGATTAAGCATTTTTGTATGCTAATTCCTCTCACTTAAAAGTCTATAACAAGTTTTAAAACTTTAATTAAGCAGTTAAAAAACCCTCAGAATATCAAAACCACATTTAAAACGTGTAAGTACTGGTGCATGTTGATTGATCACATAATTTTCCTCCTGATCTTAATTTCTGGAATATATTAAATTTTAACTTTTTCTTTCTTTTTGCTGACTCTGAATTATCTTTTCATGAATGGAACATGTTTGCCCCTGAATCTCTCATCACAAAGCAAGTGTTACTGTTGGTTACAGTTTGCCAGGCACTGAGAGCCTGGCAGCGAGCCACCAGCTTCTACCTCAGAGCCCCGTGTTGTTCCAGCCCTCCAGCTTCTGAAGTCACCGTAACCTATAGGTGGTGCTCTGTGGAGGTGGACTGCACAGCTGATCTGATGATGCAGGTACAGTGTTTCTGACCATCCCTTTCAGGGGATGATAATTCTGTTTCATGGCAGCTTTTGTGATGTTGACTTTTTCATTTAGCATGAGAAGAAAACCTGAACCTCTTGAATGTTTTTCTCAAATGATTAGTTTGAGATTAAAAGTCTTGTATTTTGAAACTGGATTGCATGCTTTTTCTGTCTCTGCCGTCAGAAGTGACCAATGGCCTTGAGTCTTGAATACCTTCCTGATTAAAGCTTCACCAAACCAGACATGTTTTCTGCAAAATATTTTGGCTCTGACAAAGCAGCATATTTTGATGAGATTTCACTTAATGGAAATGTTCTGAGCAGCTCCAGATGCATACTTTAGATATGCGTAGATGGTTTCGGTTGCCTGGAAAGAATCACCTAGTAGACAGAGAGGATTTTCCAAAAGAAATTATATTTTATCTCAGTTCAGTTTCAACCCATTTGTGACCATCCAAGATCACGCTCTGGTGAAACAAACAGATGTGGTCCAAACTGAGCAAGAAGCTAAACTGTAAAAGAAAAATACATCTATATGTTGTTTGTCTTGCAGTGAAAATTAATATCGTGCTGCTAGAGGGTTCTGTCCACATCTGCAGCAAATAAAAGAGAGAGAGAATTATATTCCAAGGAGCAGTGTAACCAGTGAGGTAGAACTTGATCCACAATTGCCAAATTACAACCTGATAACACACTATCAATTCTGAATGATACAGATCTGGGATGGTGCTTCATAATCTAAGCAATTGCTTCAAACGATTCAGTGAAGTTCCAAGATCTACTGTATCGAAAGCAGCAGAAAGATCCATCAGCAGGAGTACTGTAATTTAACTTGAATCAGCAGCTGGTGATAAATCATTTGTGACCTTAAGTAAAGCAATCCCAGGACTGTGGTACTCCCTGAAGCCAGACTGAAGCCTCTCATATAATCCATTCCCAGATAAAATTGCTGGTAGTAAAAGGGCAACCACTTGCTTGGTCTTTCCCTTCCTCACATTCCAAACCAGAATGCTTGTTCAGTTGTCATTAGGTAGAACTGAAATCTGCAGTGTAGGAGATGGAAAGCTTTCACTGCTAACAAAGAACAGCTGCAAATTTCAGCAGATCAGGAGACTTGCAGAAAGCAAAGAGTCATTAACCATATTAGCTGTAAACGAAGCAAAGTCCTGAAAGACTGTCCGCAAGCAGCCATATGGGCCAAGAGTCAAAACCAGGAGTAATGGAGCGTGATTGCTTTCCCAACTGTGTGATCTCAGCAAGAAGCAAATACAAATGTGTAGCACTTGCAGACAGAGGCACTGGTAGCATAATTACCAGCCGCAGCGCTGAGCAGTCGTGGCTTATTAGAAATTCACTCTGTACTCGCTGAATTCCTCACAGGAGACAGCTGAAGCCTTGTGCACGAGGAATGATTTGTGGTGCAAAATGTGATCAATAGCACAAAATAAGGCTTCAGGTCTGGCTTTCCTCATTAATAAGAAGGCAAGAAAACATAGATCCGGCCAAATCAAAAGCAACGTGCTAAGACTCTGCAACAGCTTGGTGCTTCAGGAGACTAATTTCTGGACTAAACAGTCTTTGAAATAGTTCTACATCACGAGCTGCCTTCTTCACCTTAGTCAAGTCCTGTGATAACCAAGGCAGGTAAAATAAAGTACAGGAAACTGAGGATGAATCAGTAACTGCCCAGGCTGATTTGTTTTTTAAATAGAAGGAAACAACACAAGGAAAAAAACCACAATTTGTACAAGATGATAAAGCAGATAAATTTTATGAGATTAATAAAATAAACGTTGGTTCTTTTATTTAGTCTGATTGTGTTGGAAGACTTTGGTGAGTTGATCAAAACACTGCATAATCCTGGAAGAGGTACATATGAGATATACAAGACAAGTTATAAATTTTGATCCCTATCAAACAAGTGCAGATCTCAACACGGGACTAATTCAGCTCTGCTCTTAATATAATGAGAAGACTCATTATAATATACTTTTTCTAGTTGATTGCCCAAATAGTTTCAGTCATTCACTGTCAGACTATTGTTGAAGCAGAAAACAACTCACTTCTTAAGTTAAATATAGTGGAAACATAGCTGAGAAATAGAAGAAAATACCACCACTCCTAAAGAATCACCTGTTTTATACTGACTGTATCTCAGCTGTAACTTTTAATGATCTGGGTCTGGGACTCCATTAGTGTTTAATAAATAATGATGATGATACCCTACCTGCACAGTGTACGCGAATCTCCCATTGATGTCAATGCGAGTTCTCGGTGCAGACTGATGGCAGGATGTGCCTGTGACAGAGATGAATTTTCCATTAGGACAAAATGAGTAAGACCTGTCTCAGTCAGCAGAATTCACAGCAACAACAGACATTCCTCGGGGGCTCAGTAAAAGATGCCCATCTGGGGTGAGTTGAAAGCAAATTGGGTGGGAAGCAGTGAGGCAGACCTGGACAGCCACAAAACCAATTTGGGCTGAGGTAAAATTGGCCTGATATAAAAAAATGTTTAATTTCTATCATCTGGAAATCATCACTTTCTTTCTCATCACATCATAGGGGAAATTACTTTTTTCTATTTTTTTTTTTCTGTGAAGGCAAAGGATGAAATTGATATTGAGGGAGGAGGAGAGAGGATGTGGTTGCATTGAAATATCTTTTAAAAAACACCTTTTATTTAGACTAGATAAAGGAAAAATGAAATGCCATTTTGATAAACAACAGAAAACCATTACTCACACAGAAATTTGGACGAGCTAGATCATTCAGTTGGGTGATTTTGTTCAAGGATCTTGTAACAAATAGAGAGGAAGCTAAGCACCACAGGGATGCAGAGAGAAAACTCTTGTAGTATGGTCTTGAGAGAAAAACGAGAAAGAAAAGCTTTTGGCAAAGGGCTGGCTCAAAAGACTGGCTGAACCTATAAGCAAAAAAATAAAGGTCTATTTTTGCACTAATTTTGTGGTGGAAAAGGGTTGTATTTTCTGTAAATATAGTGCCTGATTTTGTTATCAGCTTCTCTTAGAATACTGCATATTTTGCTTGAGCATTTGAGTTAAAAGTAGTAACACTTTTTACCATTTTCTAAGGTGTTCAGAAGCAAACCCAGAATTATTAGAATGCATGTCTTAGAAAAACAGATGGAAAGGATGAATTGGTAAG
Source organism: Apaloderma vittatum (assembly GCF_000703405.1). Taxonomy (NCBI): domain Eukaryota; kingdom Metazoa; phylum Chordata; class Aves; order Trogoniformes; family Trogonidae; genus Apaloderma; species Apaloderma vittatum. The sequence continues at coordinate 131,823 of NW_009722297.1, read as the reverse complement.
TGGAATACCATTGCTGTAGTCTTTGCATTATATTAAAGAGCTCGACCAAATATCAGACCTTAGAATAGGTGATTAAAAGGGTGCAGGAAGCCATCATCTACTTAAGTGAAAAATCAAAGCCAAAAATAGTTGTAAGCAAGATGGCTGACGAAGTTTGCCTATCTGTGAAATAAAATACATCAGAAAATTTTTTTTCTGCTCTTTTTTTTTCTGCATGGAGTATTAAGTACAGGTAATGCACAGTATAGGGCAGTTCCCATTGTTTTATAATAACCATTTTTGGATGTATGGAGCTAAGGTATCTTATGTATTAAGTGTGCATTTTCAAATGCAAAATTGACGTCCCATGTCTCTTTACCATTGTGCAAATTGTCCTCCCAATACCCAGAGTAGTACTTCAAAATTTTGGTCTGGATTTCTGTAAGTGCAACTAAAAAATTGTACTTTTTATTCAATAGTATTGTCAGCGTTTATTGCTCTAAAAAGTGATCCCAACAATTTGTTTTACTCTTATTACAGCTTTTACAGTGCAAAGAATATAAATATTTCCTGAGCTACTTATTGGTCCAAATGGAAATGTGAAAATATTTATTGCTGAAACAAAAGTACAATCTATATTGCTTAATTATGATAATCTAGGGAAATTATTCTTGCATAATGCCATATAATGTAGTAAGAGGAAAAATAGCTAACTGTTCTATTCTATTGCTTGGCTAAGATAGGTCCAGGTAAGATGTTTGTAACCTTCTAATTTCATGTTGATTTCTTTTTTAAGCTATATTTTGGAAAAGTGTAGTATTTTAAAATACAATTGCTATTGCTTGTGATAGGAGAAGCACTGCTGAAGTGCTGCGAAAAATGACAGTTTTCAGTGTAATATCATTTAAACTCATCTCTGAAACTGTAGGGATTTTTATTTATATATTTGTACTTTTTAACTCTTTTTTACTTCAGGGTCATGAAAATGTTTTGTACAGGTTAGAAAGTTTTGAACAGCATCTAAGTTATTTCTCATCCTTCCAGCCTTGAAGGTGTCTTCTTAATATAGATAATTACTGGAACTAATTTTATGGAGTATGTAACTTTAATGGGGCAGTGGAACTTACTCCAGTTTGTGTAAATATATATAGATTAGGCTGTGAAGCTTTGAAATATGTGTGTTTAATGTTAATTTCTGCTTTGGAACAACCAATTGGAGAAGTTAAATCATTATGGCTTATAGAATTTGCAAGGTGTCTCGTCAGGCTTAGATGGCAGGGAGGGTTGCCAGCTCTCAGGCTTCGAATGGCTTTCAGGGGAAAAACTTCACACTTCAGCAACAGCAAAAAAAATGCAGTGTGGTTTTTCTGTGGTGCTCTGCTCATTTTTGCTTTGTTGGGTAGCTAGTAGAAGAGAAAATTACTGAACTTTCATATAGCTTGAACATTCCCAAGAGCTTTGTCTCTCTGGCTGCCTTGGTGTCCAAATGACACCTGGGGACTCCCAGGCTTGAGTCTCTCTCCTCCACCCAGCTGCAATGCTTAGAGGACCTTTAATCATAGAATCATAGAATCATAGAATCATAGAACAATTCAGGTTGGAAAAGACCCTTGGGATCATCGAGTCCAACCATTGACCCTACACTACAAGTTCACCCCTAAACCGTATCACCCAAATCCCTGATACTTCTATCCACATTGTGTCAGAGGTAGCTTAAGCAGGAAAAATCATTCACAAGTTACTGAGGGGAGATGTAAGTCAGACAGACTAACCAGGTAAACTTTGTTTCCTTGGAAGACCAGTTGAAACCGATTACTTTTTCAGTCCTGGACAGAAAATGGTGAGGCTTCCTAAGGCCGAGTATGAGCTCCCTAAGGCAAACTGACACCTCTTCTTTCCAGCTTAAACTCTGTCCTGGTGCTGTCTCACAGTCATTTCAAGATGAGTCGAAACCAGGCTGCTCTGGAGAGCCCTTTATTCCTCACACTGCTTTCCTCATATTGGATCTACAGACGTTTCTTTCGGTGCATGTTCTCAGTGCTGCCAGTCTCACTGCAGAGTGAGAATAAGCTGATGATAGCTTCCTGCTCTGCAAGTTATTTTGCTTTGTTTTAAAAATGTTTAGGGGCAGGGATTGTTTTGAAGACAGTTATTCTGTGGGGCTGGTATTTTTTTGGTTTTCAGATCTTCAGCTGGGTAGTAGGAAGAAGTCATTTGAGTGAGTTACCTTCTCTGTGGCTGCAGAAGGGGCTGCAGATCTTATCCAGCTTCCTCTGAACAGCGTGGAAGTGCCCATGAGACTGCTGTATTGGAAGGCCATTGACTTCAGTGGAAGCTGGATTGTGCTGTAAATTATCATAATTGGGAAAGTTTGAGGAAAATTGGGATCTCTGTTGCATAGTCATAAATACGAGAACATTCCCTTTCATTTCAGTGGTTACTCCAGCAGTAGAAATAAGAGAGAGAAAGGCTGGACATTCTTCAATGCTGTGCATCTCACTGAAATCATGGCTGTTGACACCTGATGATGTTTCTCCTCAGGTCCTTGCTCTTCCTTCCCCAGAATGAGCAAGTGGCCTCAGTATGAAGTTTGGTGCATTTGATGCAGAATACAGCCTAAATACAGCCTTTCTCCAGTTCCTTGAGTAAAGGATTTTATCCTTGTGATAGGTATACAACTTGGAGGTGAGGATCTCCTCTGTAAGGAGAATCTCAGGGTTGACTTAGTTTTACCATGTCTCTGTGTGTGTGATTTGAATAGTTTGAATTTAATGCTCTGGTGCTGTACCTCAGGACAACTAGTTTTCATCCACTACATGAGATAAAAACCAGGTTTTTTTTCAGTGAAGACAAATCCAGAGCTGTGTGACTTTTTGTGTACTGTTTGTCCAGAAAGTGGACACAGCACAGTCATGTTTTCTACCTGATTTTCTGCCTATGACTGCTGGTGAGAAGAGAAAAGGGATTCAGCTTTGCTGTTGTTCTTTTGCACCAAATAACAGGGCAAAGCCGTGTTTTCTGGCCTTTGCTTTTGATTTACTGACTGTCCTTTCATACCTGCTTTGTTATCCCATCCTTTCATTTCTTTTTGCTCTCCTGCCTTCTGGATGATCTCCCCTCTATTCCCACAGCGCCAGGTCCAGTGCAGGAGTCAGGCAGCCACAGCTCTCCTGCAAGGCTCTGCCTGCAGTCCCGAGTTTGGATGTGTGCCAGGGGCAGCATGAGGACAGCAGGAACATTTTTTGGGGGGGTGTCACAGCTGCAGGTGGTTTTCCTGCCTCTGAGCTGGAGTTTGCATTATTCTGTCTTTCCCTGGGCTTTGCCCAGCTGCCCAGGGATCAGCAAGTAAGTACTCATCCAAAATCATGAGATAAATGACATTTCTCTGAAAGGAATCCCACTCACTGTCTTTCATCTGGACCATCCAATTTAGGTCGTGTGGCTTGCAGTTAAACATTTTAAGAGCCAGGGCATGAAACCATAAATAACATTTCATGATTTTCTTCATTTGTATTTAAGAAAAATATTTATTACAAAAACTCTTGCTGCTTTCTAGCAGTAATTCTACAGCTATGTTTGCAGTAGCAGCTCCCCTGTTACATTACTGCAATTATAATAAATTATTGAAGCATAAGCCTAAATATATACCTAGCCTTCTCTTTCAATTTTAATTCCTATTTAAATATTTTATATAGTTTTCCTATAGATTCTTCATTGATGGCTAGTAATTGCACCATCACAGAAAATACAGTTTTGTTTTGAAAGATGCTTTTGGAAATTGTACCAGGGCTGTTAATTATTCAAGGCAAAGAAACAAGTTAGGATTGTCTGCCTTCAGCATATCAACAGGATAAAAGAGAATCAGTGTTTGCATCAAGAAGGCTATACTAAGCCCAGTCATAGAGCCCATCATATTGTAAAGAGGGAAAAGCCAGAGGCATACCTGTGGCATGTTGTGAACATCTGGTCTTCAATGTAGGGATGAACTGCTGTGGTTAGAGCTATTTCATTGACTGGCCGAATTCTAAGTTGGAATAGCAATAGAAAAATAATTGGTGTCACCTATGTTCCTTGCCCTACCTCCTACCTTTCTCAGTTTTTTAATCAACCATATTTCTGCTTTTCTTTTATATGCCTTGCCCTTTGTTGTAATTATTAATGACATCAGTCATAATTTACTAATGGTGTATGAAGGGCAGCAATAGTAACTGCCAGCAGATTATGTAAATCAAAAAGAAGTTATTATTTTGTCAATCTTGCATTTGTTTGGGGTTCTTGTTTGTTTGGGTTTTTTTTTAAGAACCTGTACCTGCTGAGTAATAAAATTTGTTATCAGTCATCCAGCATGAGGAGGTAATTTCCATTGTAGGCTTCAGATGGGAAATGGCAGGTCTCTACTTGTCTCTTCTCCCCTGGCTTCTTTTGTTCTACTAGCAGCAAACTCACAGAAAGTTTGAAAAGGAAAAATAATTTGGTTTTTTGAATTGCCTTTTACTGAACTATAGAATTAAACTTTATATGAAAATAATAATTAAAATTGTAATGGAAAATACAGTTTCTGTGAAGACATAAATTCTGAAAGTTTTCATGAATTTTCTAGACATAACCCAACAGAGAAAAAGAACAATTTTGCTTAAATTATGAAATATGTCAGAGTAATAATACTTCTTAATAATATTAGTTTTCTTTTTAATTAGCTAATGTTTGATGTATAAACTATTGTCACGTAACTAACTAACAAACATAAGAATTGTAATACCTAGCTTCAAGGAAAACTGAGTATAGCAGTTAGGCATATATTGAAGTGTGCATGGTTATGATAAGTCATCTGACAACTAAATTGCTATTTTAATAAGCAGCTAATTTCATACATGAAACTATTTTTAGTTGAACTCATTGTTGTTCTCAGGATTCTTAATTTTACAGAACTTTCTTTACAAAATTATAAGGAAGCAATAGGATAGTGTGGGAAACAGCTCTGCAGTTTGGTGAAACTTCAAAACTTTTCTTACCCCACAAGATAAACCCACAACTTTCTGAAGATGAGAGAGAGGATACGAGATTAGAGGGCTCTGGTGGGAAGCCTGGACTGCAAGAGAAGCAGCTTCCTGACTTGGCTCTCTTTAAGACACTTGGACTTCCATGGCTGTTATAACCAGTAGGCTATTCTCTTTCCTCTCTCTCACTCTCATTTTGATCAGAAATTTTGTCCTAGAGCAAAGAAACCTTTCTCAATTAAAGTTTCATCTGACCTAGTACACTTCTGTGAAAAGTTGCTATTTCAATACATTGTCATATTTGCTAGAGTTGACTAGTGCTACTCATGATTGCATACATATGAAATCAAGTATCCAGTACAGTAAGTAGCGGAATAATCACATAGTTGTTAATTAAGACTTTATTTTATTATATTTTGATGTATTACTTCTTAATAAATTAGAACTTGTAAGTGATGTATTGCTTAATAAAATTGAAACCTGAAATTCAACACATTTATGAAAAATAGGCTATGAGTAATCCTCAAGCTAAAGCTTCTTAAATGTGTGCTATACAGGATCTGCCTTACGTTCTCACAGAATGTTACTCCCCCTACCTGAGTTGCATTAGGGGTGAGTTAAAGAAGACCAACTTCTGTGACAAATGCAGCTAGCCACACTGTGGTGGCAGTTAACACTCTGTACACACTGGTCTTTTAACGTGCAGCTCCAAAAATGGATCATACATTTCCTAGGAAGAATTTTATGCTCCTTAATCATAATGTTGACCTTAATGACTGAAGGTGTCCACTCATTTGTTTATAGACAAACTTGCAAAGATATCACAATGCTTAACTGTGAAAGCTAAATCTCAGCTGGTGTGATACGTAAAACCCAAGATAAAACAGTTAATATGACACTAAGAAAAGACTTTGATGGAATCAAAGAGAAGTGTATTCACCTCATTTGGTTATGCATTTTTGCTGAAATAATGATGGCAGAATCAAACTGTATCTCTTGTTCATTAATATTGTTATTTGTAGTAAGCACTTTAATCTTGGAAAATAGCTTTTTAAATTATTTTGACAAAGGGATGATATGGAAACCAATCAGATGCTTCTCTTTCTCTACATGTTGTACCTACCCTAGTTCAGAGGATGTTCAGGCCAATATTGCAGGAGGCTTTTTGAAAAATAGATGCTCAGAGACTCAATCTGGCTGCAGTCTTATGCCAAAAAGGGATGTCATATACTCCATTTTTTTTTAACCATTCCCTTTTTTTTTTATTTTCCCTATAGAATATCAGTCTTTCACAAACAAATTGCATGGGGAAATCCCATCCCAATACTGTCTACTTAAAGACATATTGTTTATTACATTAAAAAGTAGGTGCAAAGGGAGTAAATTTTTGAAAGAAAGAGCTTTCCCTCTTTCAGCATTACCATGATTCCTGTACAAGGATCAGACCTGCAACAGAAAGACCTGTTTACATAAAGGGATTTTTTCAGTTCCTTGTCAAGAGGAATGGAGATCACTGTGAAAATAAGCAAATGGTTAAGTGAGCTTACATTTGAGCATTCATGGATCCTAAAAGCTATCCCCAATGCAATGACCTCTGCCTAATAATTGCATAAGTATGCTGTCTGCTTAATCTTTTAAGTGCATTGTAATAAATAGACACCTATACTGCAGCACCGTTTTCCCTCAGACCCCCCGAAATGGACTCACCTATCTCCACTACTTCCCTTAAGCACAGAAGCTGTCAACTGGGAGCTCTGCTAAAAGTTTCCTGATGCCCCAGTTGCAGTGGGTGATAGTCCTCCACAGGATTCCAAGGGAAATGTGATCATTTCTTGCCCATGCTTGTGTTCTCAGCACCATCCAATTAACAGTGGACCCCAACCAGCAAGAATATCCAGCAGTGAATATTATTGCTAACCCAACTGAGCACCTGCTGACAAGGCTTCTCTGTTTCCCTCTACACTCTAAATGGTCTCATTGTTTATTCATAGAGTTAAAGCCAGAGAGGACAACTGTGATCATCTAACCTCCAATCAGAAACTTTCCCAATTTTTCAACCTTCTCATTTGTTTCCCAACATTAGATGTGAATGCAGAACGTGGTTTACAGAAATCGATTTAATTTTCCAGCGCATTTCAGTCTTCTGGGTTTATTCAGGTAACCTGGTTTCTTGTTCAGCTGTCTCTGTGGCAGGTTTTTCAGGACTAGTCTCTGCCATTCAGTCTAGTTTTTAGCTGTGTCTCAGAACACTACCTCAACTCTGTCTCAGAGGTGCCAGTGTGACAGCTTAGCTGTTTTAGAAATGTAGAGAACCTGGTACCAGAACACAGAATCAACCAACTCTAGTGACATTTATGTAAATTGTTCAGGCTTACAGCTGCAAACTTACAAAAACTGGCACACTGAGTTTTTCAGACAGCTTTTGTCTTCTCTCTCCTCCCTTCCTTTCTGGCTGTTGTTTTTTTTCCAATAGAACAATGTCATTGTCAGTGTTAAAAGTGAATGTATCTCAGAGAAGCCTGCTTTTCCTAGTGGTAGGTGTCCAGAGTGGCTCAGGAGGCAAAGCTTGAGGAGGAGACCAGTGAAGAACAATTACATAAGTTCAGAGTGTTTCTAGAAACACAAGTGCTCTGCAGACCTCAGGTTGGCATATCTGTGTTCTTAGCTTGGCTAATTAGAGTCGGAACAATGTTTTGGAACACACCTCTGGTTCCTTGATGTGAACTGGATTGTACCTGGAAGATTCTGAAACTGAACAGATCAGAAATGTGACCATTGGCAGCTCTTTCTGTAGGTGTATCCTGAACTGCTTTATTATATACTCAAGTCTGGTATGTCAGAGTCTGTTTTGGATTATTCTTGGCATCTATAGAGATAGACAGATGTTACTGATCTGAATATGGGATCTTAAAAAAACCCAAACAAACCTAATATACTTTATAACTGATCTTTTATTGTGCATCTAAGTAACGGAATGAGAGAGAAATCTTAGCTTTTGGTGGCATACTAGTGAATTTTACTGTCCATGGCAAGCTCAAACAACACTGGACTGAAACAACTTCAGAATTCATTTACAAAAATGGGTCTTTACAGATACAGCCCATGGAGGTCTGTGGTAGGAGAGATATCCACCCTGCAGCCCATGGAGGACCCCATGCCATAGCAGATGGATGCACCCTGAAGAAAACTGCAAGCCATGGAGAGCACACACTGGAGCAGACTTTGGGCAGGAGATGATCTCACCAGAGCAGGTTTTCTGGCAGGATCTGCAGCACATGGAGTGCCCATACTGGAGCAGTCCATTCGTAAGGGATTGTACCCAATGGAAAGGACCCACACTGGAGCACTTCTTGAAGAACTGCAATTCATGAAGGACTGTCTTGCATAGGAAGGACCCTACACTGGAGCAGGCAAAGAGCACAATGAGGAAGGAGCACCAGAGTTAAGTGTTAGGAACTGGCCACAACTCCCATTCCCCATTCCTGTGCACGACTTGGTGGGAAGGAAGTAGAATGGTAATGAGTGAAGTTGAACCTGTTGAGTGGGGAGTGATGTAATCATAGATTGTTAGGAGTTGGAAGGGACCTCTAGAGATCATCTAGTCCAACCCCACTGCCAGAGCAAGATCACCTAGAAAAATGTGTCCAGGCAGCTTTTGAAAGTCTCCAGAGGAGACTCCACAACCTCTCTGGGCAGCCTGTTCCAGTGCTCTGTCACCCTCACAGTGAAGAAGTTTTTCCGCACGTTGAGGTGCTTACACCAATTATTCCTTGTCCTATTACTGGGCACGACTGAGAAGAGACTGGCACCTTCCTCTTGACACCCACTCCTCAAATATTTGTATCCATAGTGGCTTGGCAGGTACCTGAAGGCCTGTCAAGGTTAACCCACTACAAGCAAAAGGTGTCTTGAATCTAAATAGAGCTACATTATCAAAATCATGTGTGGTATCAAAGTGGCAAAGCTATCTTCCTTACCAAAACCACGCCAGTAGTCTAGTTGCACTGCTGTTTAAGGGTCCAGGTCCAGGTGGTACAGTTTCAGGGGTGCAACTCTGACTGGCACAGGAAGTCAGACTTTAGTAAGCAATGGTGTCAGCTAAACTCACACTTTCACCAATTCTTTGAATGTCCTAGCAGAAACTTGCCTGGTGATTACCATATATAACTGGTAGTCAGGTTACCTAGCGACTTCATTTCCAGCTAGGGCAGTGTCTTGCTTTACTGAGATATCTCAAGTTGTTCTGCCTCTTTTCTGTGCTGTAGGATAGAAAAAATAGTTCAGTAGGGATGTGGAACTTGATTCATTACTATTTGTAAAGCATTTGCGGATCTGTCAAATAAAGACATTCTACCTATGAATAGTTCTTATCCTTGCCTTACATTAAGTGCCTTATTCTTCCTTTTTAAGAAAAATCGAGAGTGATACAAGTGGTAGTGAGACATACCTTGTTTCTTGCCCACTGCCATGTATGCAATTTGTATGTATGTACTAAAACGTACTGAGAAACCTTAAGGAGGGTGCTATTTTTCTCACTCTTGATTTTAAAGTATGCTTTAAAGCTGTAGTATAAAGGGATTCTGTTTAATATCACAGAAATAAACACACCAAGGCTAATTGAAACATATTAGCAATCTATGAGAGTATCAAATATGAGGCTTCTTTATATCAATTGCTCTCCTAGAAGAGCAGAATTTTAATTTCAGCAGCCATCTAATAAGATATGTTTTTTTCTTCTCCGCTGTATCCCAGTGTATGGATTTTTTTTTGGTGCCGTGGTAGTTTCATGAAAGCTATATATTATGTTTTCAAATATTGTTAAAAATGAGGTCTGACTGGGAAGCAGGTAAACATTCTAATGACAACCTATTTTGATGCCAAGACACCCTTAAATCTTTTCTCCTACTCAGACATTTTTTGCTTTTTATGAGCAGATACTTGAGGCATAACCCAGTGTTGTTACCCTTCTGCCACCTGACAATCAGAGGCTGAATCCATCTGAGTCTGGGGTTGCTTCTTTTCTTCAGCAAGTCCTGAAGAATGACTTGTCTGTGAAAATGTTTTCCCCCTGCCATCATTTATTCTAATTACAATGCTATTTCTTTCCTCTCCACAGATCTCACCTTGCTTGCTGCATAGTGGATCTTTTCATCAGCAGCAGATGGATGGCAAACAAACTGAGAAAGATGGTTTCTGTGGATAGTTTTTGCAGAATTAAGCAGATGAGTACCAAATACCTTTGATTAATGATGAGGAGAACTCACAAGTGGTAACGGGCTAAATCAAGACATTTATTTGCTACCTCTTGTTGCTGTTTCCTGGAACAATGAATAGAAAAAATAGTGTATTAGCACTTGAACTATTTTATAAGTCAGAGGCATCAAAAAGCTCATTCTTATGTACTTGTGGATAAGCTGTGAGCAGTATACTGTGGCATTACAGTGGAGAACTCAAGAGAGAGAATGTAGGACCTCGGACAAATGTTAGGAGCTTCTTTTATATAAGATGGGAATTCACATGCTTTATTTGAAGATTTTGTAATAAAATATGCAGGTACCTGTTCACTCATTAGGCAAATCCCTCTGACTGCCAAACAGCGCCAGTATTTAATTTTAAACTGTCATTCTGAGACTAGTAAAGGAAGTGTCTAAAAGCCAGTTTGTAGGCAAGACTTCAGTAAACATACTACCTTTCTGTCTGTACTTTTCTAGTCTGAATTTCTTGTGGTGCGTTTATATTCATTTGTCTATCACATTGTTAATGAGTTTTCTGCTATAAATTGACCCTGACTGCTACTGTAAAATATAGCTTAAATGAAGTGTGGCTTTGAGACCAGGCAGATTATTAAAATATTAAAGTGCATACATTGAATCCAGTGAAGATATTTCCTGTTGATATTTCAAGACTAAATACTTTTTTTTGAAAGATGACCTTTAATGAACAAACTTAGGGTCCAAGATCTCCTCATACAAAGCTCCCTCTGGATCTTATTTTTCACTGGCTTGCATCTTTTAGTCATTTACACATCTGCAAAATGGATTTAAAATAACACCACTTAACCTAATAGCCTTTGACACTCGCATCACTTAAATACAGATGAGTGTTTAAGGTGCAAAACAGAAGAAAACCACATCCCTTGTCTTCTCTGTGAAATACAAAGATTGGATGGCGGCAGAAATTAGTATACTCTAGGTGTAACCAGCAAGCTTAATACCTGGTGTGGAAAGTTTATAAAGGCAAAAGAGGTTTCTTGTATAACTGAAAAAAAAGACTGTATCTGGATAAATGTTTATGTACTCAAAACCAACATACACATATGGCACTGAAGATTCTTGCAAAAATACCCGTATATCTATATGGATTTGGCCACAGTGTCTTTATTAGGATTTTACCCTAGGTCCTTTTGTTTTTTTCCTACTAATTTTCACTCCAATACAAGAACTGTAAATTAACTCTTTAATTGCATGCTAGTCTATAAGTGAGCAGAAAATTGGTATCAGTTGTAAGTTGGTAACAGAAAATTGTTAATTATATTTAAATGTGTACACACATGCACACTTTCTACTTTTTTTGCCCTACAAGTCTCAGTAAACTACTCAGCTACTAAGTACCGTATAAGTTGCTTGAGATATTGTGACCAGATGGTTCACGGGGCTAGTAATGGATTATAGTGCTTTCTAGCTCCAGATTGCCAGTTCAAATCTAGGTCAGGTTGACACTGTCTGAAAATTATTACTGTTTGGTGGCTTATGTGAAATGAGTTGGAGACCTCAATATAGTTCCTAAAGGCTGGGTTAATATAACACAAATGTCACCAGATGATTGTCGGTTTCAGGGCTTGGGCTGAAGCGCACAGAAGTCAGTGGAAAAAGTTCCATTGATTTCAGCGGGTATTGAATTAGGTCTTAATTATGGCGAATGAATCCTTTGTGCTCTCGGAAGTGGTTATTTACAAGGGGGTGAAGGACACCCACGAACTGCTCCTGGGAGACGTGTACTGCTGCCAGCTAGGATAAAGCAGAAGGAGATGCTTGTCTGTCCTTTTACTTGATGGAGTGTGTGGATATCAGGATGGGCCAATTCTTGACTAAAATGCACTAATTTTCCCTGAATTTAAGTATGAGTGGGTTTAATCTGGCAGAGAGTGGTAGAGAGTCAAAATCTCTCTGAAAGTTCACAGTAACATTCTCTCATTAGGCTCAGTGCTAGTCAACAAGACAGATAAATGCCTCCTAAGTTTATTATGGATCACCTGCTTTCAGCTAAGGATATTTTTGGTTTTGTTTGAATGGCAGACCTCCTTTGAACTCCACTGCACCTGGCTTCAGTGTGAGGTGCATTTTGTCACCATCCAGGCTCCATTAGGGCAGCAATGAATGAGAAGTGACTTGATCCTTGGGGATAAGTGCCATCACAAAGAAGAAATATTAGATATTAAAGACTCTTTAACTGACTGGAAATTTAAACCAGACAAGTTAAAGTGGGAAATGAGGCAAAGTATTATCACAGCAGTTGATTAACCAGTGGATCAAGCCAGTAGGAAAAATGAATGAACTGCCATTTCTGTCTTCACTTCAAGTTCAGATACATATTTGGAAAATATGCATTAATCAGATATACCACTGGACTGTGTCCAATAGCACTGTCTGCATTGTGGGTATGATGTAGTATTATTCTCAAGGGAATCAAAAAAGAGGTAAGACTGAGTTGCTAGTCTAGTTGCTTCTACTCTCTTTTGAGCTTGATTTCTAGTCCAGCTACAGCTGCACTCAGGTACAACTGTGATTACTGTAGCCCTTTAATTAAATGAATTCAAATTCCCAAACCACAGCTTGGCTGTATATCTGAGAATTCAATGTCTAGTTTGATCTCTTTCTACAATAAGGTCACCCACCCAGTGGAAGAAGAGAAGGTGGTGGATGTAGTTTTTCTGGATTTTAGTAAGCCTTTTGATACTGTCCCTCACAGCATCCTTCTGCACAAGTCGTTCAGCTGTGAGATAAACAGGTACATGGTGTGCTGTGTGAAAAAATGGCTGAAGAACAGGTCTTAAAGGGTTATAGTAAATGAGGCTACATCTGCCTGGTGGCTGGGCACCAGCAGTGTTCCACAGAGCTGAATTCTAGGACCAGCTCTCTCTTCAATAGTTTTATCGTTCTCGGCACAGGAGTTGAATGCACCATTAGCAGGTTTCCTGATGATGGGAGGTGCTGTTGACTCTCTTGAGGAATGAGAGGCCCTACAGAGGGATCTAGAGAGACTGGAACATTGGGAATCATCAGTGGCAGGCAATATAAGAAGTTGAAATACCAAATTCTACATCTGGGATGGAGCAATGTCAGGCATAAATGTAAATTGGGAGAGGAATGGCTGGAAAGCAGCCCTGCAGAATGGGATCTGGGGGTGCTGGTCGACATCAGCTCCATATAAGTCAGCAATGTGCCACAGAATCACAGAATGTTAGGGGTTGGAAGGGACCTCCAAGGGCTGGAAGGGACCTTCATGTCATCAGCAATTCATCATTTGCTGTTGAATTGCTGTATTTTAGAATACCTCATTTGTTTAACTGTATGCCATTTGACTTAGGGGAAAACATGTCTGATGTTTTTGTTGATAAACAGCAGTAACTGATACATTAAGGATACTCCTCTCCAGTAGGACAACAAAGAAAGCAGATTTTGGCACTGTGGCATGAACCCAGACAGAGAGGAAAGAAAAGGCAAAAATATTTTCATAGTAGAAGAGGCAGTATGGGTGTTCAATGTAGTGTTGAGATCAAGAGCAAGATAATCAAGCAGTTTGTATGGAGTGAAAAACCTGAAGGGAGTTAATTATTTTTGTCTAGGCCTTTACTCTCTTAAACAGGAAAGCACAAGTGTTTAAAATGCAGAACTTACTGTTTTATTATGTCATATGTGCATAAAGAGATAAAATCACAGAACAGAAACATCACATCTTCATTAAGATGGTGTCAAGCAAGTCAAGTGGTGTGAGAGGCAGTTCCAATTTCGCCACCTAATATTTGGTTAAGGATGATGTTCCTATTACCAGGAGACATATGAAACATCAGGTCTGTGTTTGAGCTGTGATATAAACTTAGATATGGTTTAAAAGATGCTTGCCTTTTTAATTTTATTTGTATTTATTTCACAATGGATTCCTGCAGATGATGTTTAATGATAAGACTGTTATGACTTTTCTATTAAAAATAACTAGGTTTTAATGAAGACATAATTTAAAACCCTTCAGCTGCCTTCTTTCACTGTTTGTAAACATAATATTGCCCTTTAAAAAGTTTATGATGGCTGAAACATGTGTAAAAGGTATTCATAAGAGATGCTTAGATTTACATGTGAGCATAGAGAGGTCTGTTGTTCAGATTCCTGAAATGTTTCAGCTTCATGTATTTAATTTCAGCTGTAAAAGTGTTATCTTTGTTGGCATATATATATATATATGTAATATTCAATATGAAATGCCATTTTCTTTGGGAAGCAATTACCTCCTCATTTAGTCATACAATTTAGAATAGATTTACATAAGAAAATAATTTAAATTTGATATTGTTTCCTGAAATCTCACAAAACCCCTTCCCCTTTGCATTGATTATCTTTTCTGTGCTACTTCGCCCCCTCCTTCAACTGTCTCACTAAGTTTTAAGTTCATTTAATTGGCAGATGTGATGGGTGAGAACGCAGAATTTGTACTGAACAATCACAAATCCTGGATACTTCACTCAAAGATATACCTTTTTCCATATACCTGTCTTGTTTGTGTTTACATGATCAACAGTTGCCAAAGATTTAATTGCTTAGTGACAGTAAAATTGTTGGTGACTGCACGGATTTGTACTCTGTTTTTTAGATTACAGCTGACCTGAAAAAAAGGAGGAGAAAAGATTTCATAATGTCATCTAACAGGAGGTGAACCAATGTACCAACCAATGATGATTGTCAATACATAGCTATGTAACAGATTATTTTGGGTCAGAAAAGGATCATAGCTGAGTGGTAAGGATAATATTACACTGCAGAAGAAGGGCTTTTTTTTAATATATGATGAGACAGAATCGTTCAATAATTAACAGACATATATTGGGGAGAGGGGGTTAATTTTATTTTTTTAGTGTTTACTGAGGTTTGTTGCTAATTATTGATCCACTTTATTCTGGCTATGTCTTCTTTGCCTACCTTTGCCTACATTTATCTTGTCTGACTTTTTCCGTTGCTTTTTGTAGAATTGCTCCAAATATGGAATTATTGTGAGACTCTTGCTAAATAAGTGTATGTGTGGGTAATTTAAACAGGAGGCTCATGTGAATCAAAGAATAGCCTGTCTTGGCCATAATTTTTGGTTTATTCATGTATTTTCATGCAGACAGTTAAAATCTGATTATATAAAAACTTCCATCAGAGTGAAATTGAAACTTGCTTGAGGTTCAAGTAAGCACAAGTAAAATGAGTCAATAACCTGATACAGCAGCAGTATGATACAGGATCAGTACTCTGAATAATAATGAAGTGAGACCTTGCTCTCCATTCTGCGTGGTAACTATTCATCTTCTTTGTCCAAAGTGTTCACACAACAAAAGAAGAGCAGCTCAGAATTCTTTTTTGAATTCTCGTGGAAGGACAAGTAGACAGTCAATGCCTCATGGACATCTCTATGAAGATTATACAACTTCTGCAAATGTTATTTTTACCGTGTTTACATTCTGTCTGGGCTTTCTGTTTCAGACACCCACCTATATTAGGAGTGAATTAAATTCCAGGTGTTCCATCAAGGTTATATTTCACAATTTTGTGTGAAAAATTGCCTGTGTGCAGATGTTAGTATTTTCTCACAGTTCAGATATATTCAAAATTTCACGTATTCTAAATTCAAGTAAAGAAATATTACTGACGGAAAGTCTTACTCAGTAGAACAGTCCCTCATCTAACATAGACTTACCCTGTAAGTGCTGATTCCCAGAAAAACAGGACCCATGACTGAATGAAAAAAGATCTTTTGGAGTTTGGTTCCTGTTTAAGGAAGATAAAAATTAGGAGAAAAATAGTCACCTGAAGAGCGAAACCAGAACTTTACAGACATATCAGCTTAGCATTGCTGCTACCTAAATGGTCATGGGAAAATGACATGATATACCTACCCCAAAATTTGCAGGAAATTGGGGGTTTTTTCCAGTCCTGGAAGACTGCTGAAAGCTATGTAAGTGCAGTTAGCATGATGCTGAGTCCAAAGGTCACGAGCCCTGCCATCGACTGTGCTTATGCTCCTTCTGGCTGTTTGAATATGAGTGCCGTGCAGATGTGTATGCAGGTGCCCTCAAGTTCTACCTCTAGAGCACGTGTTTTGGCCACAGTGTCAGATTTACGTGCCTAATTGCTCACTGAAATCACCTAGGTTCATTTTGAAGATACAGGTTTTGATTTGGATTGTCAAGAATGTTGCGTAAACTGACACTGTCTAAGACCTTGAACTGAATAAACCAGAATTTATTATGTGTGGGGATCAGAAATTCACTAATTACTTCTGAAAGTACAACATTCATTACTCTGAGCTTTGTGAAACCAGTATTCCATGGGCAGCTAGTAGTTAACACCCTCATGGAAATCAGGACTGATATGTGGGTTGAAGACAGGGCTAGCTTCTAGATATATCCTCCTGTATCTATTTTTATTGACATGTCAGAGGATGCCCTGCTTTGCAGCAGAACCCCTGGGTTATTTTAGGCAAATATTTTCTTTTCAGTACTTCAGTTCTGTCTCTGTAAAACAAAGATGAAAATACTAATCTAATCCACGCAGGGCTGCATGAAGACTCAGAGATTCTACGGTCTTAGGATAACAGGAGAGAAAACATGAGTGATCTTGGAAATGCCCATAAAATAGAGAGTGGTTATAGTTTCCATATGAGAGCTCCACACTACCTAACTTGAGCAATCTTATTTAGATGCTGGAGCCCTGAGATATTCTCTCTAGCCAATGGAGAAGAAAGCTGCCTCAAAATGGCAGTTCAGAGCACAATGAAGCTCACGCCATGAACTGCCAGCAGGAGAAGTTAATTATACATAAACACTATTAAAATAACCTCCTAAGTTGTGGACATTTTGCATTATATACCTCAATTTGCTACAAGTTAATATCTACCCCTAGGTTTTCCTACAGTGTGGCTACTACACTATCCTTCCCTCTTCCCCAAAGACCGCCTTATATTTGACACTAATAAGAGATTTGTAAGGCTATGCAAAAAAACAGGTACATGTTCAACTACCGAGTTTTCCCCAGCCATTTGGACTGGTCATGAAATTTTATATTGCTTTGGCCAATAACATGAAAAATATTTAAACTAGCCTAAGCAAGATAAATATCAGAAAAATACTTTGAACTGAATTAAATGTTTTTACCACAGGAGCATTTTGGGGCTTCCTGAGTTCTTGTAAGGTGTTTTCTAAAGTATGATATCTAAATTTCTTGCACTCCTTCAGTACTTTCAGGAGGCTCTTGGTGATACATGAGGGATTTCTGTGCATAGCTAACACAAACACTGAAGGAAGACCACAGTCTGTGTAAATCTTCAGATGTTCTGAGCTGCCTTTTGATACTCTTCAGAAGTGTAGCTGCAGAAGGGTTGAGAATTTAAGCGTGATAAACCCATGTTGCTAGTAGTATTATAAGTAATATTAAATGTCAAAAGATAACAAAAGAAAGACTATCTCTTTTTTAGCCAAAGAAATAATTATTAAAGTTATTCAAAGCAGTAGCATATCTCACAGGTTGTGGTAGAAATCTAACATCAGTGCTTTTCTTTCTTTTTTTTTTTAAAAATGTAGTCAGACTTGGCTGATTTGTACTTATTTTATACTTATGTCTGGGCAACTGAAGGAAGTAACTGCTAATCAATCTCTTAACATGTGCCTTGACAGAAAATATTATAGGTCACAGAATCCAAAGCTACTGACCACCCACTGTGTTGCATTTATTATTAGGAAAACTCGTAGGAAAGCTGCCACTCTCACCAGGTCTGTGCACAGAGACCCAGTAGTAGCTGTCACTCTTGGAGAAGTTGATTTGTATTGAAGTTACAGAAAATACAAATAACAAATAAGTTTCTGGACTGCCAAATAATGGCCTATTTAGGATACTTTATAAACTGTTCTTATCCATCCTGAGTTTGAGTGAAATTCTGTGATGTGACAAAACGTTTATGAGCCATGTAGGGCTTTTATCTTTTTAATTTTTTTAATTAACACAGTCTTGTTTGCATTGGTAGTGGGTAAGAAGGTTGGAACAAGAGTTAATGCTAGCCAAAAAAGTATCAGCAAGGCAGCTGAGCAATGATGTCTGGAGTTATGGCTGAGTTGAGCCTTGTGCTTTTGGAAGGCATTCAACCTCCTTCTGAATTAAAAGTCTAGCCAAATGTAGCCAGAGGATAGACAAGGAGCTGGGTAAGAGATGAAGCCGATGAAATAAAAATCAGACCTTATTTACATTGTGTCTAGAACTGAGTTCTCAGTTCAGTGTTTTCTTATTTTCTGGTCTACTTTGATATGTAATAAACCCCACGCCTTTGCAGAATGTTTCTAAAAGCAGCCTGGCATGGCTTCCGGGTAGATGTTTTTTCAAGGCTCTGCAAGCCTGCAGTTTGGCTACAAATGTAGAAGGCCTGTCAAATGCTAGGATCTGAAGTAGAACCAAGCATCCCTCTTTCATCAAAAAGCTTATTGACCAGGAAAGTGTTTCAGACTGACCAAAAATATTTCTGAATTCTGCTGGATTTGGCAAACCATTCTGGATAAAAAAAACAACAAAAAAAGACAAAGTTCTCTTCAGAAAAATCTGCTTCATTTCCATCTCTTGAAAAGAAAACATTTTAGTATTGCCAAATGACAGATTTTTAGAAAGGGTTTTGTAAAATCTCACACAAACCAAAATGTTTTGGCTGACCTATGGTGATTCCTTCACCCTTCCCCTCTTTGATCTCTTGAGAAAATTGACAATACTTATTTCAAGCAGACCTTACGGGGGATTTCTTTCTTTTTCTTTTTCTTTTCTTTTTTTTTGCAACTTTTCTGTTTTGAATGGTGTTAAATCAACTGAGTTATATGTAGCTCTGCATTGATATCTCACAAACACTTCTTGCTTTCAGTGTTTTATAATGGCTTTCCTGTTTTAGTACTGGCACTCTGATCCCTAGCAGCTTGCAGTAACAGGGTTAATTTTTTTAGTTCAGAGCAGCTGGGACTTGTGTGACATGGCTCAAGCTGTAATCACACCTACCAAAGAGGCTTCCAGGTCTGCAACATCACATTTGTCTAGGGCTGACTGGATGTAAGCTGCAAATACCTAGAGCACAAGCACACTTACTCTTCAGACCCTAACCCAAACCCAAAGCAGGGCACTTTTCTCCACTATCACACCGCTCTTTGGTATTTAGCTGCAATATGCTCGAGATGCTTATTTCCTGTTTCCAGCTACTGTATCTAGTCACCTCAAGTAGCTGCAGATATTCATTTTACCATTGCAGAAAAAAAATGGTCTTGTCAACAAATTTTGTATGTGCTTTTAGGGATAATGAAGTGTAGCAAGCACTGTTGGCTTTGCTTGCTGAGCATGTGGGTGTTGGGACTGTGGAAACAGGCTGGCTAGCGGGTGCTTTGGGGCTGGAAGTGACAGCAATGCTGGTGAAGTATTCACGCTTGGGGCTGCTGTCAAGAGCTGGTCAGAGCTGCACAGGGACTAGGAGGGCAAAAATGAGATCTAAGTAATGAATCAATATAGCAGCCATATAAATCACAGCAGAATCTGACAGCCTAGCCCACCTGAACTAAGGAAACTCCAACTTTGGGTTGGACTATATCTCTTTATTATGTTAGGTGAGGTTTGAATTTCTTGGTGACCTTACATGAGGTCTCCCTTATAAGTTATTGGACTAGCTGGCAAGGAAGCTGTGGCACAATAACCAGCATTGTGTCCCACTAACGGAGGTTACCCCTCGGGTAGAGAAATGTTGAACTTTTAAATTGTTGAGCTGGTGTAGATCATGGGTTGCTATTTAGAGGCTTCCAACAATGCAACAAATATGTTTAATCCAGTACACACACTTGTCACACCTCACCCAGGAGAGGAGGACAAGTGACTTAGATTCGTAATTCCCCGACAGAGTGGACAATGGTGAGACAAGTCTCAAGGTCCATAAATGAACATTAATTAATTCCTCCCTGCGTTTCAAGGAGGTAGCAGTTATAACAAAGTCTGGTGCAATGTAGAGGGATGCTGAGAGAGCTTCCTGGCTTGACAATAGTGTTGAGAGAAAGCTCTGTGCTGCCACCAATAGATTTCTGTACGTGGAAGTCTGATATGAAGCTAGCTGAGGTGTCCTTGCACTGTGTTGACCATTGCTAGGCACAACCGAGAACTAGGCATCAAGATTTAGCACTCCTACCACGTTGCTTGCCATGATAGAATTTGAGTGCCTGAAGATATTTACCTCTTTTGGTATGGTCACAAATGAAAGCAGGATGTGTACTAAGAATGTGATAGTAAACCCAAAGAGATGCTTAGTGCAGTAACCCTTCCCGCCAATTAATGTTATACATAGAATCATCGAATCATTTAGGTTGAAAAGGACCTTTAAAATCATCAAGTCCAACTGTTGCTAGCAATGCCAGGTCCACCACTAAACCATGTCCCTAAGTGCCTCATCTACACCTCTTTTAAATACCTCTAGGGATCGTGACTCAACCAGTTCTGTGGGCAGCCTGTTCTAATACATGTCATGTACATCTCATATAATGAGTCTCCTCTTCTGCTTTTCTCTGCAAGTAAGCTATGAATATCTTGAATTTTGGAAAAAAACCCAAAGGTTCCTAGTCAACTCTGTGGTGTCCTTTGTTTACTAAGAAAATCTTTATCCTTTAAGCTATCAAGTTCCAGCTGTTTCCAGAGTTCACTTTTTTGTCAGGAGAATTTGGTCACAGAAGGTTTAGTTTGGACTGTTGTTCAAATGACATTGTCTCTTTCCCACCACTGCTGCCCACCATGAGACATCCTCTCCTAGCCAACGTGATCATGCGTGATTTTCACAGCTGGTTCCCTCACTGCCAGAGTTAGGTCATAACCCCATGACCTATATAAAATCTTTTATCAGTTTTCTCTTGCTATGGAATATAAATTATTAACAGACCTTAAGCCTCTGCTACACTATTTAAAGTAATGAGTTTTTTTTATTAAACAGGAGAAGCAAAGACATTACAGCAATTATTTTTATTCTGTAGCATAAGTGGATTAGATTTATCACTGTTGGTTCAGGTCCCACTGTAAAGTAGGTTTATTTATTGTTTGCTTGGGTTAACAAAGGGAAAGAAGTGTCCAAAATCCTTTCTCATACATCTGCTAGTTTTTAACATGGGAGCTCTGGTGTTCATTTTTATTTCTGGTGCCTGCTTCGTCGCTCTCTGCCTGGAGAGTCAGAGTAGCGCTGGTGGGAGAGTACAACCACTCCTCACAGAGTGAATCATGTCAGGCAGACAGAGAACTGAATATGTGGTTGTCTCTCAACATGAAAATAAATGTGGGTATAGATGTTAAGAGACACATTTGCCAAAGCCTTTTTTACGTTGATATGCAAATGTGCATGTCCTGTTCCTTCTAAGAGTTAACAAATGTGTTAGCTCTCCAACAGTTTAACCAAAATGTGGGGTTTTTTCTACTTTTAGGATGATGAGTTGAGCTTGAGAGTCTACTGCCAGGAGAAAAGGGGAGAGAGGAGGATGGGACTGAGCTTTACGTCGGTATGCAAATGTGCGTGTCCTGTTCCTTCTAAGAGTTAACAAATGTGTTAGGCTTTTCAGCAGTTTAACCAAACTCTGGGTTTTCTTCTACTTTTAGGATGATGAGTTGGGCTGCCATGAGAAAAGCAGAGAGAGGAGGATGGGACTGAGATGGGATGGTGTCCCCTGTCTGCTGGGACACTGCAGAATCAAACTTGCTGTCCCTGCTGACAACAAACAGTTCAGGGTAATAATTGCTGTAGTTTCTATTCCTTTTCATTATTGCAATAGCTCATACCCTGTTGCCTCCTCAGGAGCATTGGTATAATCTCTCTGACTGCCCAGGGCTCAGGAGGCGGAGGGAGGAGAGCCCTGGGCTGCTCTGCTGCCCCAGCAAGTCCCTACGCCTCAAGCTGCTGAAAACGTGAATTATTCAGCTACCTTCAGGGCACTCTGATGGGTGCTCATGGATTTAGAAAGGCTGGGCAGCTAGCAGCTCTCATGTGCTGTTTCTACCTCTGTGCTACGTTATGCTCTCCTGATGGGGATCCCACCAAGCGATGCAGGTCCCAGCAATGCTTAGTTGTGTGGATCTTGAAGGAGCTGAAAGGCTGAACAAAAAACGAGTGTCTGCATGTTAGTTTGTTAATCAACTCCCCTTTTTTTTTTTTTTCAAAACCAGGTTTTCTCTGGAAGACAGTACAAAGCCTGTTTGAGTAGCACATTTATATAAAGTTTGACTAGTTAGCCTTAGCAGTCTCATAGAATGTATTTTTAATTTCCCACCTCAAATGTCTGTGCAAGGTTGTGGCATATTTTTAAGCAGCAGGTATTTTCACAGAAGATGCATTGGTGCTTTTACAATGAGCATACATCTGATTTGCAAAGTAGCTTGGGATCTTCCGCATTCCTCATAGGAAATATTATCTCTGGCTTGTATTTCTTTAAGGTTGGCGGATTCATTAAAAATCCTGGCAAGTTCTACATAATGATTTTGTAGCAATGACTGCTGGTTTTCATAACTTTTTAGTATGTCAGTTAATTCTTGCCTCATGACAGGTCAGTTCTTTCACAACAGAGTTCTCCATCATTGGCTTGACATCCAAGCATCGACAGTCTCCTATTTAAAAGCAAACAGTGTCTAAGACACCATACATAATTATTTTCAAAGTCATACGGTCATTTTTCTGCAATCAAGAGTTCCCACAAATCTTACTTGTTATAGACATGGGAAATAATGATCAGGACAAAATTTCTGGGGTTTTGTATAATAATGCTGTGCTCTTTTTTTTTTTGTAACTGGAAAAAAACCCCCACAACTGTAGTTATCAAGCCAACAGCAGTTAAGAAACAACCCACTTTCAGCTATTAACTATGTATAATTCATGGATCAACAGGAACACAATATTAAGGTGAAGTATTCAGAAGTACTGTGTATGATGAAGTATTCAGAAGTACTGTGTATGACCTGCTGGCTGTACTTAATACTACAACTGACTTATTTTTTTTAGATTTTGAAGAAAAAAGTTGTACATCTATTTTCACAGAATCGCAGAATGTCAGGGGTTGGAAGGGGCCTCAAAAGATCATCTAGTCCAGCCCCCCTGCCAGAGCAGGATCACCTACAGTAGATCACACAGGAACGCATCCAGGTGAGTTTTGAATGTCTCCGAAGAAGGAGAATCCACAACCTCCCTGGGCAGCCTGTGCCAGTGCTCTGTCACCCTCACAGTGGGAAAGGTTTTCCTAATGTTTTTGTGGAACCTCCTATGCTCCAGCTTGCACCCCTTGCCCCTTGTCCTATCGTTTGACATCACTGAGAAGAACCTGGCACCGTCCTCCTGACAGATGTGGCATCACCAGGGCAGAGTAGAGGGGCAGGAGGCCCTCTCTCAACCTACTAGCCACACCTATTCTAATACACCCCAGGATGCCATTGGCCTTCTTGGCCACGAGGGCACATTGCTGGCTCATGGTCATCCTGCTGTCCACCAGAACCCCCAGGTCCCTTTCCCCTACGTTGCTCTCCAACAGGTCAGTCCTCAACCTATACTGGTACTCGGGGTTGTTCTTTTCCAGATGCAAGACTCTACACTTGCCCTTGTTGCATTTCATAAATTTTCTCCCTGCCCAACTCTCCAGCCTGTCCAGGTCTCTCTGAATGGCAGCACAGCCTGCTGGTGTGTCAGCCACTCCTCCCAATTTTGTGTCATCAGCAAACTTGCTGACAGTGCACTCTATTCTCTCATCCAGGTTGTTGATGAATATATTGAATAGTACTGGTCTCAGTATCGACCCCTGAGGGACTCCACTAGACACAGGCCTCCAACTAGACTCTACCCCATTGACTACAACTCTATGACTTCTTTCTTACAACCAATTCACAAGCCACCTCACTATCCAATCATCCAGACCAAACTTTCTTGTTTGAGCTGTGGGAGGATGCTGTGGGAGATGGTGTCAGATGCTTTACTGAAATCCAGATAAACTACGTCTGCTGCACTGCCATCATCTATCCATGTGGTTATGTCCTCATAAAAGGCTATCAGGTTGGTCAAACATGACTTGCCCTTGGTAAAACCATGCTGACTGCTCCTAATGACCCTCTTATCCTTGATGTGCTTGATATCCTTCGTATGCTTGATATCTTTGATATCGTTGATTATCCATGATATCCTTTTCTATGGAGAATGGTTTGTCCTTTCTATGTGAAGCACTTCATTTTGAAGTGCAGCAAAGACTTTATGAACCAGCTAGGCTATACAGAAATTTTACTGGATAAGTTTACACAGAGACACTGAGGCACACCCAAATTGAAACAACAGTTGAAACTACAATCAGTTTTGCTGCCTTTGTATGCATTCCACGTGCTCAGGATACCATGTCATCTCTGATACGAGAGCTTAAATCTTCCAAGCAAATATTTATGTAAGAAACATTAGCAATTTAACTGTGATACTGAGAGGAATAGTAGTTTGGGTTTCTATTTCCTTAGATAAAGACCAAGGACCAAACTCTTACCAGATTAAATAAAACCCCACTCTCTTCTTTGGATTTATCCTGTTGTCTGGGAAGAATTCATAGAGGGATTTGGCCTGTTTTCTGTATCATGAGCTTCTTGAGGTTTCCACATTGCTCATATTCCACCCTCCTCTCAGATAAGAGGAGACTTGATTTCCATGATGCCTTTCATCTTCTTGAACAAATAGCAGTCTCTTCTGTTGTCCTCTGTAGTTTTCCCACCTGATTTCTTTCTGTCTTGAGTGGCTGAGAAAACTAGGTATGCCATTTCTGACTCAGCAGGAGGGGTCTCATTTATGCTGTATTCACCCATTTCCCTTGGTTGTTTCATAAACAAAAGCTTCCTTTGGCCTGTCATCATCTTTGAGTATCATTTTCTTTCATATACAACAGTACTTACTTGTTATCCTTCACAGGACAATATTGTCTTTTAATCTGAGAGTTCATATGCTCCATATTGATGGTAATTCAGAGTTTCCGCAATACCTGGAGACATCTTCAATGCAAACTTTGTAGCTGGCACATCCCTTTGCTGTGATGCTCTTTAAGATCTTATTGTCTGCTGGGATGCACAGAAGCCTCTTTCTGCTCTCACCCTATTTTCACACCCTTTCTGTGACTTTGCCCCAAGAATTCTCATTTATTCTACTGAGAGACCAGAGTCCTTACCACAACAGAAACAGCGAAGATTGCTCTTTCAGCCCTGAACTCCACAAAGCCCCATGAGAAAAATGGTTTGGTATATATCTATGCACTTCAAGGTGCAAACAATGAAACGCAGTGTCAAAGCGCATAAGGGCTTTCAAAGGTGGATGTTGGCTAGTGCTTGAGGCTGGCCAGCCCAGGCTGCAGACTTGTTGCTGGCAATGTGTCATTTTTTGGGTACCATGTGCTCTGTGCCAAAACTGAATGCATAAACTTGAAGAGCCAGCACTAGAGCCTGTAACGTTATTTGTCCTGCTTTGAGGAAACTAAGACTCCCCATTAGTTTAGCCTCTCCTAACTAAGCCTAACCTCCAAAATCCCAACCCAAATGTATCAGAAAACTAAAGGTGCTTGCTCTATATGTGATAATCTGCCTCGTAGGTTCTGCCCTCTCCTCCATTCTCTGCACAGTGTCAGGGTTTAGAAAGTAAGCTCCCCAGGGGAGAATATCCAGATATCCAGAAGACTGGCAAGAGGAGAGGAAAAGGGTCCTAATCCCATCTGATCCTTTGACAGCACCAAAACACTCCTTGGCCATGAAAAACTCAAAAGCTTTTCAGGCTACAGATAAAATCCAACACCTCCCTTGTTTTCTGCTTAAAGATCTTATCATCATCAAAATTATTACAAATTCTGGTCTCTCTATTATATTCTTGGGATTGTTAATAGAATAAAATTTAGACATAGTATAGCTTCTTTCACCTTTTAGGGGTCTCAGAAGCTCCACAAACAATATATGGGAATTGCTTCGCTCTGTGCAGAGTTGCAGTCATGTCCAGACTGAAATAGAGCAATGATTTAGCATTGCTATATAAATTTTTAGAGAGAACATAATGAGAAATGTCATTTGCAGTAGAACTGCAAGGGAGACTTCAGTCTGCAGGATGTAAATTTCTGGTTGGAGTCTGATGAGTATAGCTGAGCAAACAGTCTCATAAAGCAGCAGTGTGGGTTTGTCAGGGCTCCTGATCTCATTGTGTCTTGTCCAGCAACTATGTCTTCCAGCATTGTGCTGCTGGGTCTGCTGAGCTCTGACTCAGAAAGGAGAATGTCACCTACTGAGTCACCAGTGTCCTCTGTCATCTTGGGTTTCACTGGAAATTTTTAATGCATGCGGAGAAACTAGAGTCAATCCCAATTGCTTTCTGAATGAGCTTAATGCAGGATTTACTGGGCAGAAGCAGGACTGGATGGCGTCTGCAAGGCTCCCTCTCCCAAGCAGACCTCTGCAGCCTGAACCAGTTTCCTCCCACTCTCCAGCTGCCTTTTCCCTTAATAATCGTCTTGGCCTGACCTGAGCAACTCGCTTTAATTTAGGCGGTGTGGAACATGTTGCTGCTCAGCAACTTGCTAAAGGCTGTGATCTACTACGATTATTTCATTTCAGTGCCTCGGCAGGTCCTGATGTGCTCGTTGATACATTAGAAATGGTATTTTGTGTGCATTTATCACTCCCAGATGTCATGCAAATGTTATGGTGACTGCAGCTGCCTTCCAAACCAGGTGGCAGAGCTGAGGCTGGACTTCTCAAGCAGGAATGACTGCAAAGCAGGATTTAATCTTAGCCACAGGCTGCAACCATGACGATTAGGTTAGATATCAAAAAGGTCATTGCTTTTGAGATCAAGGCTGCGGCCAAATAACAAGTCAGGGAATGTGTGCAGTGAAAGATCCTAGAGAACTTAGGGACTTGTATACATTGGCTGCTTAAACCCAAGGCTACTATTGATTGTAAATGTAAATTTTCTTGTGTTATAGCTTTACACAGGAAGTGTTATTTTTTAAAATACTGAATTCTAGTCGCTTTGCCTGAAATCTCTCTCACTGTCAGTGAATGCTAGATTCAGTGGATAATTGCACTAATTTATTTCCAATAAATTCCAAATTAAAATTATACACTGTGTGATATATCTGATTGAAAATCTTACTGGTTTGTTCCTTATTTGAAAACTTGTTTGCAATTAGTCGAGATGTCGGATACCTAGGGAATGTGTTTATTTATTTATTTTTACTGAGGCGGGGGAAGAAGAAAATCTGTCTCTGTAACTGTGTGGGAAAGCCTCCAGTAATCCTTTTTGTGCAGATGAGATTTCAGAATCCAGGGATCTCAGTTCACCAGGAGATAGCTCTTGTACTTTGTTTTTGTATGTTGTTTTCCAGTGGTATTAGGATTAATCAAGGACTATTTAATAGATGCAAGTCCTAAAAAGAAAAGAAATCAGGTGCTTGAAATTAGTCATAGAGTGTAATTTTTAAATCCTTTCTCCCATCCTCCAAGCCAAGAGCATGGATTTTACCTTGCCTTCACCTTCTCAGGGCTCTCAGCTCCAGCTGACACTGAGCAAGGGCTTTGTGTTGTGCCACTGCCAGAGCAACAAGATACTGCACTCCTCATCTAAATAGCCTATTGGCCACAACATTTATCCAGAAAGTTAGAAACAGGTGCACCTTTTTTTTCCCCTCAGGAATGTGCTCCAGCTGCCTTGGTGGGTGTTTCCCCAGGAAGGAAGCTCTCCCTGCTCCTCAGGGCTACACCAGCTGCAGTGACTGGAGAAGGAAGATGATGGTAAGGGTGAACAAGGCTTTTTCACTTTGTCAGCAAGAAACTCACTCAGCAAGCAGAAAGAGTCATGCTGCATTTCGTTGCCCATTGATACATAACTTCTAATGCAGTTTCTTTTATGCAAAAATACAGAAGCAGTTCTGGGAAGGGTGCAACGTCACCTCTCTCCCACCAGCCACTAGACTGCAGAGATACTGAACTGTTTATCTCTCCCCCATCCCCTTCCTTGTTACTGAATTGTTTATTCTCCTTTTTTTCCTCTGTTTCTCCTCTTGCTGTATCTCTGCACCTGGCCTTGTTGAAGGATCACTTTATAGAAAGCTTTTGTATGGTAGTCGAGTAAAAGTTAAGCCAGAAATTTTCAAAAGCACAAGAAGCAGACGGATGTTTTAGGCCATGGTCAATGGAACGCTGCCCATGCTGGCTGAAATGTTTTTGCTCTGTGTTATCTGTTGCTGCTCCTCAAAGTGAGAAAAAAACAGGGAATGAATTTGAAGCCAGCAGGGTAAACTTGGACCAGCATTGCCAACTGTTCAATTGTGTCCTAGGGCCAAGGCTTTGTTCTAGAGCACCAGATCCTGTATGAATTTATGGAAAGCAGTATTACTTAACACAAAAGGCTTCTATTCTGGAAATGAGATGCAAGCATGTAAATAAACCAACATACAAGTGGAAAGAAGGGAGAGAGAAGATGGACAGACAAATTGCAGAATTCTTATTGTACAACAATCTAGAAAGCAGCAAATAGCAGAAAAGCCATAGGCTTTTACTGTCTTGATTACATTAATGAGAAAAAGTTGATAGCAGTTGCCATGATTTTAAATTTGTGACAATATGGCCTAACTATCCAATATTTAAGAAGTGGGCTGCGTAAGCTTGCTTAGTCTTTGCACTAGAAATTATTTTTTCCTACTTCAGACCAACAGAAAAGGAACTATAGATATATTCCCTAGCAAAATCACCCCTCTGAAGGAAAGATATCTTTCTGAATTGCAGAACGAGCTCCTTAAAGTAAATGGGCCATTAGTGATTGAATTCAATCAGCCAGACGATAGCTCTAGCTGGCATCGGGGCCAAGTGCAGAATGGCAGATTTTGCTCTGCGTTCTGGGCAGTTGTCAAGAGCTCTCCAGACACAGAGTAAAAAGAAGAAGGTACTTTCTGGATCAACCTGAGAAATGGCTGCATCATGCACAGATACGTGCTAGGTTGGGTGTGATGCAGCAGTAAACATGCTGGCTTGTCTGCACAGCACTGCAGCCACGTGGGACCTGCGTACAAATTGGCAGTGGAGAGAAGACAAAGAAGCATTCTCCTGTATTACTGCATTTTTGCTGTTATCTCAGCTCTCTTGGAGTCAGTCACCTCTGCACAGGACGTGACTGTATGGCTGATGGGAGGGGTCACAATGACCCGAGCTCTTCCTTCGCGTCCTTAGTCCTTGGTCAATGTGTGCCTACATCATCGCCTCCAGCAGACCCACCTGTCTGCCCCTGTGATCTCTCTCTAGGAGACAGCTGCCCTCTCATTTCTGTTGGTTTGTTAGTCTGCACAGTCTTGATTCATTGACACAGATGAAAAAATCCCCCAACCCCACCTTTTCTGTTTTTTAAGCCAGATCAGCTCACTCAGCTCACTTAGCCAGTGCACACAGGCAGGACTGGAAGGACTGAGAGAGCAGCAGCAGTCAGGGGACTTGGAGGGAACACAAAGCAGCTCCAGGCAGTGCCCTCCTGTGTCCCAGTTATTTCATCAACACCAGATCAGCAGCAGACAGGGTATTTCATCTGTCTGGAGATGTGGTTTGATGTATTTTGGGGGATTTGCTGGAGGGGAGAAGTTGGAGATTACTTACCTATCTGTTTCTGTGATAACATGTTGCAGAATCAGGGTGGTGTGTCATTAAAAAACATGATAATTCGAGAGGTCTGCTGGACATCTGCAAAAATTCACATGGTTATCTGTGTCTGGAGAGGGGCAGTTAACTTTACAAGGAGAGCATCAAATTAAAAACTGATAGGAACCAAACCCACCTGCTACCTACATAGCAGACACATGCAGACACTTGTTCTGCCTAAAGGGTAAACACAAGACTCTCGTCTCTCAGAGGTGCGAATCTTAAAAGCAGTAACTTAGTGGAGGAGGTGCTGGGAAACCAACATGTAACTAGTGCTGCCGGCATCCTAAATTCACGGTTTCTAGCTGTGATGCTAACATTGACATAGGGGGGCTAAAAACATATTCTGAGCCTACCTTATTGTGTTGGTAATGGTTTCATATTATCTGTTTTCTTCAGTTTGAACACACAGATCAGCTGGACTTTCTAGTCCACTCTCATGCCTTTTTTAATTTGGCAGGGAAATGGTTCAATTAATAAAAAAAGGAAAAATGTTTCAATGTAAAACATTATTTTATTGTGTTGCTTGACAGCGCCCATTTAAATAGCCATAGGCATTTGAGTACAACAGTTTCGCATAGGAAGCTCGTGTAGGAAAAGAATAAGCTGACCATAAAAAGCTGCCATTACACCACAAAGACCTTCAGGTTATCTTTCCTGGCAACAAATTGCCCTGTGCAGACAATAACAGTTCCACAGATGTAGCTCTGCATTGTCCTCTGTAGGCAGTCGCTCTTCATAGGCGTGATTGTAGGATAACATGCTGCAATAAAGTCTGGCTTGGACTTCCAGGTCTTTGATTAGAAAGAATTTGAAGGATTGAGCTGGATCAATAGAGTCAGTTTTAATTAGGATGTAATAGTGAGTGTCAAAAGCTGACAGACTCTGACTCAACCAGCATAAGAAAGTATTAGGAGGCAACCTCAAAAGTGAGTAAATCCATAGAAGACGATGATTTTGGGAGAAGTGAGAACATCACTGATAAGGTTTAGAAAAAGCCAAACAGCAGGAAACTAGGCAGGACATGAACTGGGATCTTGGCACAAAAATCAGAATAAGCATTTTTCTCAAGTTGTTCCGTAGATGCTGAGTATATTACCAGTGAAATCAGTTGCATCTTGGTCTGGATCTTTTTCTTGGTGCAGAGTGACTGCCTTCAGGTTATATTCATCTAAGAAGACAGAAACATTAGATAGTGCCAAAACATGAACTGAATTTTGATAAGCATTTGCTTTTAAAAGGTTGTGCAGAATTTGATTGCAATCAGCAGCTCAGGGTATACTAGTCACTTTCAGACACCTTCCATATGCTTTGATATTTGGCTGTAGGTACATGCACAGTCAGAATTTTAGTAAGTAATTTAGATATTCATAGACAACTTTTCAGAGCCTGATTTCCGTCCATCTCCTTGATTAAAGCGCATGTATTTCACTGTTCATTAACTCAGTTCTATAATAATGTCAAAGCTTTGCCTTTTGGTGTATTTCTCTGGTTATCATGTGGCTTTCCTGATAGAAAATTTGTGCAACCCTTTGTAAAATTATTGTAATTTTGGATCAGAATCTGTCACATGTGCACTTACTTAGAATATTATTTCTTTTAAGAAATAGTTTCATTTTTTTAAAAAAAATAAAGCTATTATTTTAAGTGGCAGTATTGGAAATTTATTTACTTAATATTCAATATCCCTTACAGTTCTGCCAGAACAAAACCACACCTTTATTTGCCATTATAACTAAGTATTTGAAAACCAGATCAGAGTTTGGGTGCTTGCCCCTGATAAGAAAATAAGTAGGTGATTATTATAATTAAGCAAAAAGCAAATGCCTCCAAAGGGTCCAGAATATTGTTATCTTACTTTACAAAACGGTAAGAGAAATCAAGCAGGCTGATGGGCTTCCAGCCAAATGGTTATCATATTATAACCACATAGGTCAAATTGTTTGCCCAATCACTTTGTACTCAAACATACACACACAGAATAAAAAATAGAGGAAAATATAGGATCTTAGATATGTCAGAATGGTCAGTTTAGAGGAAAATGTAATATCTTAAATGACTCAGAATAGTCTATATTTATCCCTTTCAGTGTAGTGGGTGTTTCATGATGTATTTCAATATTTGGCTGTGGACGTGTATCTTGTCATAGCTGCAGCTATGCTGCCTTGAAGAAGTTCTTGCCCTTCAACTTATTCTCAAGTACCCATAACTACCACTCTTTTGGAGGTGGCAACTTCAAACCTGCTGGTGGAGCTACTTGTGAGACTCTACCCATTTCAGTCAAGATAAACTAGGCTAACAGAAACCTAATATTTAAACCGAGACAAGACTAATGAATTAGATTAGCTTGAAGGAAAGACACAAGGCAATTGTATTGCAAATATCCATCTGTTCATGTCTGGAAAAGAATTTCTAAATCATTCAAACTAAACATTGACAGGGAGCCTGAAAAGACAAGCGTTGTGAAACTTTGTGGCTAGATAGACATAGTTTGTACTCTCCCTTTTTCATCTGCTGATTTTAAAGAAAAGTGTAAGATATGTTCAAGCGAAATAGGAATAACCTTTTAGGAGCATTTTTTCACATTTAAGATGGGGGCAGAGGGGTGAAAGGTAGTGAACTAAGTAATGGAATATCAGCAAATGGAAAAGGCTCATCATAACCTTAATTCAGTCAAATTACTCTCTGATGCCAACAGTGAGCTAGAGACAGCAGTAAAAGGTATAAGAACAAGCTATCTCAAGAACTTCAGAATCCAAACAACAGAAGGAGGAGAAAGGGAATTATTAGCCATTTTTGCAAAAGACAATATGTTTTCTTCTCTAGGAAAAAAAAAAGGCACAAGAAAAGTCAATAGAAGGAAAAGCAACATCATATGAGTGCTTGAAGCAAGAGCTATATCCAGGAAGTTAACAATGTGCAATGCCTGACACCGTATGCTTAAACTTTATAAAGATGCTGCAGAAACCTGCCTATGGGAGCTCACTGCTGCACAAGGCCCTGGGGTTCTTTCCAGCAATAATATGTTCTGAGTTTTTCCTCTAATTTTTCAAACAATAAGCACAGAGGGCAAAAAGGTAACAAATAGCTGTTGTAGCACGGCAGATGATATTTATATTTTTTTTGATTCTGAATTATAATGACAAGGGGCTAAATCTTGCGCATTTTTACACCAGTGTCTGGATCCCATCAGAGTCATCTCAGAATTATGAATAAAACTTAATTCTCCTCTTACAAATTGGTAAAATTAGTTCTGTGCTGTTAGGAAACAGAGGAGATTAGCAGTGTTTAGGGGAGGAAGAGGAGGATGGGAAGCTGCAGTACAGGGACTGGCTGAGTTTCAGATGGGGCTTTACTTCACCATGATATTCACAGGATTACATCTGGTTGGGTTTACACCTGTCTTGCACTGTTTTGCCTCTATCATCGACATTGACTTGGGCCATTTTCAATGAAGCATGGATTGGAACATCTTAACTTTATGTTTTTTCTTGGGCTTCTAAGTAAAAAATGTAAGTTCATTTCTCAGATTAAAATGAAGACTGTTCTCTCTTGTCACATGTCCCTGAAGGTGGAAATGGAAGCGTGGTCCATATGGATGTTTGGAAATCTCAGTGAAAGTCTAGGATATGAAGAGTGAGAGAGAGAGGTAGCTGGCCTGTTATTTTCAGCTTCCAGGAGAGTGATGCAAACAAAAGATTCGTACCTAGAAGTATGTTTATATGGTCCAAGCCAGAAGCAGTGCCTTGGCTTTAGAAACATAAAGCAGGCAACGGAATTGGACTATGACCAACAGTAACCTCAGTACTATTAGAACTGGGGAAACATAGCACTACCAAAATGTGCAAAGCACGAGAAATCCAGTGTTCTTTATTAATTATAACACACTTTAGGTTAGTTCCTCACAGTTATAATTATTATATATCATTAGGTGCAGCTATCATTTTGATGTTGCATCAAGTGTTTTATACAATGTTGTATCATTTTTGGAGTACACATGCGCTTTATAAAGATTTATACGTTCATCAAGGTCTGACAGATGGGAAGGGTGGGATGGGAGGGGTGGGCCAGGTGCTGAGAGGGGCCAGGAGCTGCTGAGGCTGAGGGAGCAACAGGAAGGTGATACCTGGGCTTGCTGGTGGAGACCACCATGGTACAGCAAGAGCCATGGGCACAGGGAAACTATCAGGAAGGGCAAATATGTGCACAAAGAGCTACAGTAGAGCACACCGCTGTGGGACTCAGTGGGTGAAATTGTAGCTCTTTAGAAAGCAGTGTGAAATTTGCCCTTGAATTCAATGTACCAAGAACATTCCCCTTTCTTATCAATACTCCTTTGCTTGCTAAAAAAGGAAGAGTGCTGCTAGGTTTTGCTAAGTTTTGTATTTTTACTTTTCAAATCTTCCGTAAATTATAAAAACAAACAAGAAAGAATTTAATTGAAAGCACATGAAGTTGCTGAGTGACTGGCTATCTATCACACCCTTCACGACAGCTAATCACTGAAATCAAAGAGATGACTAGATGACATTATAAATCCTTACACTTTGCCTGTCGTAAATAAAAGCATTATTTCTATCATGTGTGAAAACATTAATTCTATGTTGCAAAACAACTACTCTGGCTTTTAATATACAACTTTCTTTTTGCCATCTGATATTTTTGTGATGGCATTGGTAATGGAGCCTTCATTAATAAGCTTTGTTTAAATAATTTCATTTTTTCAGAATGATTTTGAATTTGTAATTAACAGGGAGACCTTGATAACAGAATGGGTCAGGTCCTTGGCAAGAATAAGTAGAAACCAGATGTTTCAACTGAGAACAGTTTTTGTCACTTACACTTCCCTTTTAAAACCAGAAGTTTTACAGGAATAAAAGAAGCTAATCTTGGAGTATTAGACAGTTTGTTTCAGGAGATCATTGAAATTTGCGCTGTTTTTCCTTTTGTCTGATCTAAGAATTTGGATACCCCTGGTAATATCAAAACATAGCTGTCGTAAGTATGAGTTTATGTGTGTAATGCTGTGATTACCTGTTAGACCCCCTCCATTTTTGTCTTATTTGTCTGACAAATCTCTCTCCTAACACAGGAAAAAGAAATTTATGCAAAATCTTAACTGCCGCTTAAATCTAAATTTCTCATTTTTGTGGTTGCTAACGGGAACAGAATGCTGTGTTGTCTGAATAAATCCCTAGAGATTGAGATAAAGTGCTTCCAAAAAGATATGAATTGTTCCTATTAATCTCAGTGGCACATTAACTGTGATATAAAGTAAATTGGGTATTGCTGTTTAGCCTTTCTTACATAAGAACAAAGTTAAAAAGTGTCCATCAACTGAACTGATAGGCATAAAATGAAAAATGAAAAAACAAAGGACACAGTTATACCACAACCTGTGGAACTTGTCTGCACATGGCTTCAGGACACAAGAGAAGACTAAAGAACAAAAGAGGATAAAAAATGAGGTACACTTAAATAAAAATCACCACTGACACAAATGTAAGACAGAAAATAATCATATAATTATCCAATAGAAGAGCTCTGTATTTCTTTTTTCAAGCTCTAATTCTTGATGTATTAGCTAGGATCAATACAAGTTGCATAGATGAAAGCACCTCTATACAAAAATTCAAACTGTGTTTTTAAATGGAGAGAGACCTAAAGGAAATGAAGTTTACCCTATCCCAGAGTTTGAGTCCAAAAAAATTCTGATGACAGCTTCTAACTACCAAAATTCCTCAACTGAAAGATGAATGAGTATCCTCATAGAACCAAAGAAACTACTCTGTCTTTAAAGTGGAATTTGCTTTGCAAGCTCTGACTACATAAATGCTGTCCAGAATGTTTTCTAAATTTTAATATCTGATTTTAAATTTTTGTCAAGAGTTGTTTGATTAAAAGCTCATTGGTCTCATTAGCAAGAGAAAAACATATCAGCTTTTGCAATATAGGAAGACTTTAAAAATTTTGTGGAAAATAATGTGAAAACTGTTTAGATTACAAAAGGAATCTTCTTAATCTCTACAAATTATTTATTCAAGCCTGATGACATAAACTTATCAAGGCAATGACACTTCTGCAATTGAGAACTCAAGGTCAGAATGCGGATTCTCCATTTGACACTGCTACTTAGGTAATAATCTACTAAATAAAATTTACAAAAAATAAAGTTAACAGTACAGTGAAGAAATTTATTGAAATATTCTCCTCCCTGCCCCTTGAAGGGCTACACTCACTAATAGGTCTTTGTAGATGATGTACCTATTTGTGTTACATAAAACACTTAACAAGGTGAATAAAAACAGTCATGAGATTATAGAGAGCGCATGATATCTCCAGCTTTCCAGGGCATATGAAAGTTATAACCCTTTGTCCTTTATCTCTACCCTTGTGATTGATATTTCATTAATGCAACAGGACTTGTATAGCCATGTACTTTATGTTACAGGAGTATCATTTTGCATAATTTTAAATGACAGGATAGCATTACATCTTGTGTCACATATATTGAAATTTAGAGGACTTCTTAATTTTGTGAAAACTTCAGAGATAACGTAGAAGCAGGGAGATAGATGACAGCATTGAGCTTGCTCACAGATAATTTTTGAACACCCACCTCTAATCATGAAATTCAGTGTGCTGAATTAATTGTCCAGCTCCCCAAGGTTGAGACAATTCAGCTCTCTGGGAGGTGATATACAACAGCTGAATATTAAGAGTCCCTTCAATTGAATGGGAGGCACCGCTGCATCCAGTGGTAGTGGCAAAGAGAGAAGCCTCTGAATCTGTTTCCTGAATGGGCATCTTAAATTAGTTTTTGGATGTGAACATCTATCATGGGCCATTGACCTCCTGTTTGTCTCATGTTCTGGTTACCACAAGTTGAAAAGCAGAGACACCAGTTATATTATATTATTGCATATGATTTGAAAAACAGTCTCAGAACCTGCAGAATTCAAGGTCACTATATAAGCCTGAAACCATTTCTAAAGGAAGAAACAATTGCTTTTGAAGATCTGTCACAGAAGCGAAACATTTCACTCCACAGATCTATATACTGCACACAGTGCCTCGTGTTTCATGTTGATCATTTCTCTGGATGCTTTAACAGCCCCCAGGATGTTAATAATTCCACCCTAGGATTCAAAGAATTGGGGTGAGATTTAATATTCCATCTTGCTCTTTTGAAATTGTTACTCTGCTATTTCCTATATTTGGTTGCATTTTCTTTTCCTTATTAACCCTTGGTATATACTGAAGTGTATTAATGATACTGGCAATTCAATGCTAGAGGATTCCCCACTGGCAAAACTACTCATCTAAAGTAAATGGAAGTCATTTCCCTCATACAGAATGTTTTTAAAAGTAGAGATATTGATTATCATGCTTTCAAGATCGATAGAATAAGACAAAAGAACAGGGACTGAAAGAAAATACTTGGAAAAAAATGGCACTTAGTGCTTCTATGCATTTGTTTTCAAAATATTCTGATCACCCCAAATATATCAGTAATTTTCATAAATTGACTTCATTGCTTCTGAATTTCCCTTTGTAAGCCCTTCAGTGGACAGAATGTAAAGCTCTAGAAACAACGCTTTTTTCAAGACTATCACAGTATGTAACCAACATTTTTTTGCTTGCAGATTAAGTCCTCTTCCCTCTCCTAAAATACTTGCAACACTTACAAGGATAATAGAGTCTTCCAAGGAATATTAGATGTTCTTCAGACCTCAAAGCATCCTGTCTATATCAGCAATTAACACACCTCTCTTTTGGCAGATCAAGCACTTTTGTCTATTTTCATGGCTTCGGGAGAGTACAATCCATATGTCAGGGCCATAGAGATGAAGCATAAAGCGTGTTCTTTCCTCCTCTCCTTAAAAATCTCATGTATGTCCACAAATTAGTTTCTTCTGAGGCCTCTTATGCTAGACCAACAGCTTCTGTCCATCTTTTGGACTTGCCTTGTCCTTCCGGAGGTGTGGATAATTACAGATGGCTTAAGTTCTTCAGCTAAAGGAAAAAAATGGTCTCTACATCTTTTAGATGGCATGCATCTAAAATAGCTCTTTTTTCTGGAGGACCCAAAACCTTCCCAGTACTTCCAGTCTTCAACTGTTTTAAACTTGGACAAGCCCTTCTCTAGATCAGCAGTGCTGAGTACATCCTAGAAGTTGCTACACAGCAATCCTGCCAGTTAGACTAGTGCAGAAAATGTGGTGCTGGTCTTTTCTACAGGGTGTGTGTGTGTAAGATTATAACACCATGACTGATTTGGGTGAAGATTTCAGGTCTAAACCATTCCCGTTGATCAGAACCATGTCATGTGAGCAATATTCTGGTAGTCTTGTGCTCCTTTTGCAGTTCTGTGCCACAGTCCTACAGATTAGATCTCTCTATCCTCAGCAATTTTAGTAGTGAAGGTGATTCGGACTGGTTTGGTAAGAACAGCTGCTAAAATCACAGGTACCCTCTGAAATAGCTTGTAAAAGCTCTGGTCCCTCTTCAGGAGGTTGTACCACAAGTGTTCAACTTGGCACAGCAGTGGGAAATCAGACTTGCTTAAATGTGGAGCCAGAAACAAGATGGCTTTGTGTCTTGGGGCAAAAGTGATGTCAGGGCAGGTATCCCTATCCTGGCTCTGCCTGTGGGAGAGGCTGATCTCCCTTTTTCAGCAAAGAGTCTGACAGCCCACACAACCCCTCTTGCCCTAGCAGGCTATATAACCATTTACTGCTGACGCTTGATATTCCTCCAAGAAAGGGAGATCCTAAACAGCAGCTGGAGAGGAACACTGATGACATTGTGCTGTGAGATCGATTGATCAATCTATGTATTTTTCTATGTATCTTGTTTTTTTTCTTCTTTCTGTGACCTTTATACTCCAGCCAGCCATGACAACTTGCTCTTCTAGGAGTACTAGCTATCCAGCTTTCTCTCCATCAGGGTTAACAGGATGCCTGCCAGTAGATTTTCATGTTTCACAGGTGCTAACTACCCTTTACCTTTCTAGTTGCTCAGCTTATCAGCAATTTTGTGAGACCTGATGAAGATACTGAAGCTCCTGTAGTCTTCCTAGCTTGTTTTAATTTTATATTTTTTTTAGGGAAAAAAAACAAACAGAGAAAGAAAGAAAGAAAAAGAAATTTGTCTTCTCTTACCCTCTGGGCTCTTGGATGGATGGGATGTGTAGGAAAGCAGAGATGCCCAGGGAGCGGGTGCCGGGCTGGGTGAGGATGTGCCGGGCTGGGTGAGGATGTGCCCAGCTGGATGCAGGTCCAGCTGCCAGGCGCCGGGATGGGGCTTTGCCCTCCAGCTTCGGGCTACCTGTCACTTCTAATGACTTCTTCTTCAGCTCTTTCTGTGTCTGAGCAGGATGGCCTGCAGGTGGCCCAGCAGCGAGCTGTCTCCCAAGCTGCCGGGGAGCTGTCTATGTGTGTGACCTGAATTGCAGCTCTCGGGCTGTGGGTCCTGCTTTACATGCAGCGAGCGTAAGCGAGAGGCGCAGAGCAGCCCTGCTGATACGGCTGTTGTATAGCAGTTATTGCTTCAACACATTTAGACACAGCACCTCTGTAATTTGTCTCGACGTGATATCATCTTTTGTCTCAGCAAACTGACCCTTTTATCTGTCTTAGCTCTGCTTTCTCTAGCGCTTCCCGTTTCGTGCCAGCAGTGACAACGGGAAACAGGAGGAAGAAATGGAATGTTCAGATGGCAATAGCAGAAATAATAACCGCCTTCAAAGTTTTTCAGTGTTCTGAGCTGTTTGTGGATTTCTTGTTGCATTTTCTTTTTTTTTTTAATTGAAGCATGTGCCTGTATGGGAGAAATGCCTGTATTACCTGATTCTTCTCATTCAGCTATTTGAAAACTACAGTGAATCTCACTTATGAAATGACTAGGGCTGGATTACAGCTTTTTTTTTAAAGCAGCACTTTGCATAAGGGCTAGATTACAGTTGGCTTTTTTAAAGAAGTACTTTGCATAATATTTGCACTTTAAAATATTTCTGTTTATTCTTACAAGTATATATTTCTCCATATAGAGACCTGTAAAATGGGATATTAGAGTAGATACTGTTTTTTAATTGCCCTAATTGACTTCTTGAGCTGATTGTTCCTTTGCACTTGTAGCTAAAATGCTGGAATTTATGTAGGTGGTGTCTTCCTGAAGGGAATTTTCTATCCACTTCTGCTCCTGCCCCGCTCAAGTACACCTGACTCTTCCCCAATAGAAGAGTCATTGGAGAGCAGGAGAGACCAGCTCCCACACTGAGAAATTTCCCTTTTGCAGCACAGACAGTTTATTGTGGCCATGGCAATGTGCGCATTGCAAAATGCAATAACTTCAGTCATCTCTGCTTCCCTCTCCTGTTGACCCCGAGATATTATGTGGGAAATGAGAGGAGCTCAGAAAAGCAAAAGAAAGCAGGCTTTCACAATAACAATTGAAAAGAGTTTTCCTTAACAATTAAATCATGTAACACAGTAAGTAAATAAAGAGTAGCACAATATACGTTTTATATGGAAAATTAATATGCAACGGTGATACAAAATATATACCAATAACAATAATGTAAATATAGAAGAAAAAACAGAAAACAGAGGTGAAGAAACTGAAGATCAAAATAAGATTATCTCATGAAACTAAGAAAACAATTTCTTAGTTCACCTAACTTGTACTCACCAACTAAATTTCAAGGAAAGGTTGAACAAGGAATGCTGAACCTCTTTTTGGTTATCTTCGTCAATAAGGAGAACTTTTCAATCTATACAAATTAATTGGATATAATCAATCCATGTTATCTCAGCCAAGCAAAGGCAAAAATTATCCTTGTTGGCTAGTTGCCAGCCAAGCTGCTTCTTTTTACCCAAAGAAAGTCCCACCTTGTATCTATCTTGCAGCTCTGACATTTCTTAATCCTGTAACTTTCGCTTAGCGTAATGCTAAATTGACCTAAAATGGCTGTAATTGTAACTCACATATGTTAAACTGCCATTCGTATTCTTACTGTGTTATATATCTCATGTTTGTCGTATGTAATGACTTATATTATCATAAGTTAAATACTATACCTAGACTGACTATGACTGAGTTATGATTAAATTATAAGTCTATGGTGTTCCACAAAGAAGATTTTAGGATTTAAGTTGGAGAGTATATAATGATGATAATTGGAGAGTATATAATGATGATAATGATAATAATAATAATAATACCAATCATAGTAACAATAACAATAATAACAATACCCTCACAGCTTTTACCACATTTTTTGTTTCGAATCATTTTCCTTCTTGTTGTAAACTGGTAGTTTGCAGGTAGAATTTTTAAAGTCTTACCATGGGCTCTTGTGGCACATTCTTCCTCCTTTTTTATTGAGGGTTTATGAGACATATCAGAGCAGTTATCAGCAGGTTACAATAGTGTTGAGGGGATTATCTTGAATAGTTTCTGTGGACCTTTTTTCTTTCAGCCATTCTCCAGTAAAGTAGCAGCTGAAAATAGTATGAAAGTGGCTCAAATTAACAGGATTACTGTGATAAAAAGAATTGTGAATATTATATCACATATGAAACTGTTAAAGGATATTTCCAAATATTCATTTTAGGGTCTTGGAAAAGGGAGCCTTTTTTTCCCCCCTCTCTTCTCATTCTGTCTCTACATGTTTATTTTTGCTGTGTCAGAGAAATTTGAATTTCCATAGTTAAGGTTAAGTAGTGATTTTCAGCCCATTTTCCAATCAGGGGATGAAATTCTGATTGTCCCTAGTCAATGTTGTGCATGTAATTCTCAGAGTCTAAAGCCAAACTATTGTGCAAATAATGGAAAAATAACATAAACTGGAAAAAAAAGCACCCTTAATACCTATCCCGCTAAAACTACATAGCCACAGAAAAAAAAATAAATATTGACATTTGCAGATCTGAATGCAACTTAACTTTATGTACTAATTTTATTAATGAATTTTAAATATTGCATGTATCTAGGAAACTAAGGCTGATGGAGGAAAATACCATGGCAGTGCTTTAGGTTGAGAAAGCCAGTCTGAGCAGCAGAAGCAAGTGGGTCACGGGCAGGCAGAGTTCAATAAACAAAAGCATATGTGCCCTGCAGTGCCTCTTGCCTTTCCCTTGAGCAAAGTCTGGCTGGCGAACCTTAGCAGCACAGCGCTGCGCCCGGGAGTGAACACTTCTGACCTTTATTAGAGCAAAGAAAGCTGCTGACACTGGGGGACCTCAGGGGCTGCGAGGTGCCCTCTTGCACCTACTTCTGGCGCTGCTGGAAGGGGGAGGCACCGAGGACCAAGCGTGTCATCACAGCCCCTCTTCTGCAGGACAATGGGGAAGGAGCTCTGGTTTTCCTCTTCTCTCCAGGTTTGCTTTCTGCTCTTTGGTGCCTTTTGGGAGGATGTGGGAGTCCAGGGGAGGAGCAAAGGTGCCAGCATCACCTGTCTTCATGCTCCTGTCCTGGCTACGACAAGCATTTCAATACCTCTCCCATGGGTACATTGCTGAAAGCTTTAAGACCAATTTATAGAACTGTGCTCTGCAACCACATATTATAGCATATATATGGTTTTGTAATGTGCTCATAGTGGATTTAATGAACAAAATACTACAAGTAAGGTACATGATAAATGCCATTTCTTCTGTGACACATTCTTAAATGTGTGTCAGCATATTCATAGAATCATAGAATGGCCTAGGCTGGAAGGGACTTTAGAGATCATCTAATCCAGCCTCCCTGTCATGAGCAGGGATGGCTCTCAACAAGATCAGGCAACACATGGGGACTCATGCATATACATTTAGTTAAACCACAGCTGACCCTTTATGGGCAAATTTAAATGAATTTATGACCATTTAATTTTTTTCTTAATTTAGTTATGGGTAAACATGAATTTTTGAAGACAAAGAAATCACCGGATCCTCCAGTTTTCTATGTATCACAAGCTTGGGAACTTCGGCCAAAAATTCCCATATCCAGGTGAAACCTAGAGCATACCTTGAAGGGAGATAGCTTATTCAAAATTTTCAAGCTGTATGGATCTGTTAGATCCTTTGCTTACTTTCACTGTTACTGAGAGATTCACATTTCTATTCTGGCATTGCCCAGCTTCCACTTAGCTGCTCTCATGTGTCAAGCATGCCTGAAAACCCTCTTTCTCTGTGAAAAAAAAACCAAAACCAACTCTAAATCCCTGTAAAGCAGATAGAAACCAGTTTAATTTAATTGACACAAGTGTTTTAGTTGAAATTGTATAATGGGCCTAGCTAATGGGTGTAGCTGAGTCCAAACGGTCTAGATCACCAGGCGGGTGTTTCAGCAAGGTGCTGAGGAGGCAGAGCTCAGCCTCAGGTGCTTGCTGGGGCAGCAGGTCCTGATCCCCTCCGGGCTGGCTGCCTTCACCTGTCCGCAGGCACAGGAGTTTCACCAGGGGCTGAGAAGAGGCACGTGTCCTTCCCTGGGTTCAGGCAGAGAACGGGCAGAGAGTTCCTGGAGCTGAAGCGCTGTAAGTCATTATCTGCCATAATTCTATTTACTATCTGAATTCTACTGCAGTCACCCCTGGGAAAAGGTGTGTTTTTAACCGTGTTACCATCCTTTTGTAGGCATGGGAATTGTAATTTAATCCCCATTAATTTGCCCGATGTTAAGTTCCTCGCAATTACTTAGACTGGATGAAATGTGTCCAAACGAATAGTGCCTCATCTATATGGAGAAGGTAATGCATGAAAAACATATTTTAGCTCAGCAACACAGAGCTGAACTTTATAAAATATTTTTCTTTTACAAAGTGTGTGAATAGAAAAAGCTTGTGCAGAGGAGTTCCTTGCCTATAGAGACAAAAAGTGGTTTCTTCAAATTGGCAGACAGCAAGAGTGAAATGTTGCTACCAGAATGGTGTCAATGGTTTTTTTTATTTATATGAAAATAACAACATCTAAAATGAAATGAAACCTGCAAATGAAAGAATGGTCGAGTGCTAAGCACAAAACCTTATGAGCTGCAGAGTGTTTTATAGCTCAGACCCCAACTATTTT
The DNA here is from genome assembly GCF_000703405.1 of Apaloderma vittatum. Taxonomy (NCBI): domain Eukaryota; kingdom Metazoa; phylum Chordata; class Aves; order Trogoniformes; family Trogonidae; genus Apaloderma; species Apaloderma vittatum. The sequence continues at coordinate 87,837 of NW_009722297.1, read as the reverse complement.
TAACTTTCTCTTTGCTGGAGACAGTGTCCCCAGTCACAGAGCTGGCAGAAGGGATCACACATCAGCGCTTTGGCTGCTGCTGGCAAATCCTGATGTCATAGATGAGATTCCTCTTCTGGCCACGTGCAAGCCAGGCTGTTCGCATTGGGCTGGCCGAGGCACCGGCACGTCCTCCTCTCCTGCTTGCCTTGCTGTGGCAGAGGTAACCTCTGCAAAAGATGAGATACACAGCTGGGCTAGTAACTGCAGGAGCCACCAGCCTGGAAACCTTTCCTTTCTGCATTGCAGGTTTGCTGCAAGGAAAAGATATTATTTTATTCACCATTTATTTACATTTGGCATTGTCCAGACATAGAAAGTGAATGAAATAGCTAAATTAATTAAGGCAATTTGGACTACTAACTAGGGGAGCTACTTTTAGTTTCTGAACTGAAAACACTTAAAAATATTTAGTCAATATTTACATTTCCCATGATGTTTTGGTGACAAGCATACTTGTTAAAGGTTCACCTAAGTCATAGCTTTAAAAGTATCACTCAGACATGAGTAAGTCCTCGCTGCCACTCTCACAAGTCAGATATATATGCTTTTTACAATTTGAACTCAATTTAACACTGTCATCTTATATATCATGATTAACAGTCAGGGATCTGTCCTCTTCTGCATTCATTGAAGAAGCAGATGGGCATCATTTAATTCCTGGCTTTTTCCAGCATTTTTCTTTCAACTTTATCTAATGTTTCATTTTAATACCATGTAGAAAACCTCAGTCTCACCTCAGACCTCTCTTATTCTGATCATGATATTTGGACTATGGCAGAAGCTTGTTTTATCCTCTCTTATTCCCTCTGATATTCTCTTTGTCCCTCCTCCCTCTTTTCCATCAGCTGCTTCACTCCCCTCCCCAGCCCAGATCCAGATCCCTGAGCTTTTCTAGTTTCACTGCTACTATTTCTCTCACACTTTTGAATCCTCCTGAGATGCCTTGTATTTAAAACTCCACTTGTCCCACGTTCAGCATCTCCCACCTCAGACCAGTCCCGGCTCATCTTCTGCAAACGGAGCCTGAGGAAGAAAACACAATCCAACAAAGGAAAAGTGTGTTATTTCCTGCCTCTCAGTTGCCCTGGCCCTGTGTTAACTTGCCCTGGCAGCGTTGTGGTGGGCAAGTTCTTCCCGGCACAACTGCAGTGGGAGGTGGGGACCAATGCCCCATGACAGGGGAAAGAGAGAAGGTTTAGGATAAGAGGGAAAAAACATAGGGTTTTGGTGGTGCTGTGGAGAGTGAGGGAGACAGGCAGTTTGCTCTCCGATAGATGCAAAATGCTTTCAGAATATTTATAAGCTTTGTTTGGGGCTTTCTTATGTTATTTTGCGATTAACTGAACATCTATATATTTATTTTTTTCTTCCAATTCATATGCAGGTGTACAAAGAACAGCGAGGTCGAATGCTGATAAAATCCCCAAAATTGAAGTACTTGACTATTTTTCACTCGTTGTGTTAATGGCGTCAATGCTTTGACATTTTTTCTTTCCAGGGTGTTGGTCTACATTTTCATATATAAGTAAGGAGGTGGCAGGTAATGGAGGCATGGAGGAGGTTTCCCACCTCAGGGGGTGCAGGCTGCATTCTGTGGGGCTGGATTTTTCAAAGGCGCTGAGCTAAAAAATATAACTCTCCTCAGATGTCTCAAAATCAAAGGGCCACCAAAGGAACTATAGGCTATTAATTTGTCTCAGTTTTTAATTAGGGAAAATTGCACTTTAGCCTTTTCCAGCCTGTGTGACTTTTGACTGTTTCCTTTGCACATCTTTCAGTCTAAATGGCAAGTGTCTGGTGTCGCTGCTACCAACTGGAATGAGAGCGACTTCTGGCAGCAATTTGCTGGTCCCTGAGGACTTGCGACATTTCCATGTCATCCTCGTCGTCAGAGGAGTGTGGCATTAATGGCATAGATCTTCCCTCTGAGTCAGCGCAGTGGCTGGCACTAGTTAATACAGGAGAAAGAATCAAAGGCACCTGGTGGAATAATTTATTCAACATGAAAATTCCTTCTTAACTCCCATCAGTAAGCCTGAAGCGGTGGCACCCGTGTCCCTCTGTGACGAAGGGACATGCAGGGTCGGTCCGAGCACTTGCTCTGCAGCAGAGGAAGTCCCCCTTCCTCCCTCCAGGCTGGTGCCCCCCATCTCCTTCCACAGGAAGCCCACATATCAGGGATGGGGTCAGCTCGGGGTCCCCGGGGGACTCACAGAAGAGACTCAAGCTCCAGATAGCAGTGAGGAGGGTTATGATCCCCGCCCCGCTACAGGCAGCTGTAAATAACATTGGATGTAGTTAATTCCTTCAGGCCTGATGGTGATTTTGGAATAGCGAGTTCCACAAGTTCATGTGCAATGCATGGGAACAGGGAGAATAAATGTTTGTGACCGGTTTTACCTTAGTTTTCATCTTGGGCTGTCTGTCCCTGTGTTTCTCACCCCCATCAGGGCCACATAGACTTCCAGGACACATCTTGGGACGCTTTCTGTATTCACTAATGTTTTCCTTGCTGCAGAAATAGAAATGCTGTACTTAATACCTACCTTTTCATACAGGTAATTTTTAACATTTTCCAGCATGACTTCCCTAATTGCAAGAAAAGCTAACATTTCCTCTCTGCCTTGTCTTAACCTCTGCAGTCCTGTTTTCACCCAGCCATTGGTGGATGCTTTGCATCAGGAGATGGAAGTAATTTGGAGAGTTACTGGGCTCTCAACCACATCCTGACAACCCAGTTCATAGTGCCCCACTTTTGTCAGTGCTAGATTTTATCTGCCACTGTGCTTCCCATTTGTCTACTGGTGGGATTCTTTACAGGCACTTCCAGCCTCTATTATCCTCAGAGCTTTGTGTCAAATGCAAATATTGTTGTTAATTGCTATTTGCATTACAAGAGCGATTACATCTTCCTGTTCTTGAATTCCTGATTTATTTATGAATATTTTCAACACTGACTTAGCACAGAGGCTTTGCCAAGGTGAAAACTGACTATTTGTTTTGTTACTTTGCCAGTGTCTAATCCATAGCAGCTCTTTGCTGCTTGCCCATTGACTACCCAGTTTTCCTTTTAGTCTCTGTGAGAGATTTGTCAAAAGCTTGAAATTCCCAGCACAAGAGAAGAGACTACATTACTTCATTCAGTCTCCTGTTGACACATGCAAGAACTGGATCTGTGGGGACACGGCTTACCTTATTTTAGCTAGCCTAATTCATTTTATCATTTTGCTCATCAGGGTGTGCGCTCGTTAGGATTGTTCAGCATCTCTTCTTTGGGACCACAGTCCACACCACCTTGCTGCCTTCATTAAGTGTGAAAGGGTAAAGCATCTACAAGTGTCCATGTATGTCTGCTATTGCATATTGACTGAAATTGCTATTCTGGGCTAAGTCCTCTTATAGACACTCTTAGCATTTAAAAATAATTATACCAAAATAAGTATTATGGAAGGGACTTTAAAGAACTTTCATCCCAGGGGCTTATCTACATAAGAAAATCCTATAGGTAAGACAAAAGTTTAAAATTACTTTATTCCATGGGCACAAGGCTGCTTCCAATCACTTCAATTTGCCACTTGGGAAGCAATTTTCAAGCTATCTGAAAAGGTTTAAAATACTCATATTCCAGGTGACTCTGCTGACATGGGAGAGTTAGACCAGAAGAGCTAACAGGTAACTGTATCAGTATAATTAATTATACTGACACTGAAAAAAACCTCATGTAAGGAAAAATCCTAAATTTTGTGCTACCCCAAAAAAAAATACTTAAGACATCTGTGTGTCTAGGCTTGTACTGTTAACTGCTATATAAGATAACCTGGTAAGGTCAAAGAAATTTTGAGATTAAAAAGTCCAAATATTTTAAAGCTGGTATGAACTTGCCTTTGTGCTTGGACGAAGGCCGATATCCATGTTTTACTCCTACCAATATTACTTCCTAGAGCTGGTAAATGTTACTAAAATGGGAACTTTGTGCATCCATCCTTTTCCTAGTATTAAGCAATTCTTATGACATTTGTAGTTTGCTGATAGACTGCAGAGAAGCCAGATGCTTTATGGCTTTTCTACATTGCTGTTGTCAGATTCCTACAACTGAGTGAACACAGCATGAGAGCATAAAAATGAAAGCCCGTGTTACGTGTTTACTTGTACTAAATTAGATCTTGGGTGTCCAGAAAGAGACAGAAATTTTAGATGTTACGTGTCTGGGCCGAGAGCATGTGTTTCATTCAAAATTCACTGACAGAAATAGCAATTACGTGCCTTGAATTTGTTAGGGCGTTTACCACATTTTCTATGATATTTTTAGCCAAAGCACCATGGCAAGGCCATTTATACCATCCCTCTCCCACAAAGATGCAGCGCTACAGCAGCTGTGAGATTCCTGTACTTTTTAAAGGAGAAGCCAAGAGCAGAAGATCCACTTTCTAACGGCTTTTGTGGTTGTGAAGCTGAAGGAACTTGAATTTAAACCTTCTGTGATTGACTTTCCAAGAGGTACCATATTCCAGTAAAATTCACTACCTTCTTTTTTCATTGAATGTGTAATCAAATAAAATGAGATCTACGATAATTTTAAAGTTCTGATGTGTTTAAAAGAGAGAAGGAAGTGTGTTGGAAACCCTGAGGATGTCAACGAGTGACGCTGCCTCCAAAGAATTGTTATTTGATGATGTGCTGTGGAGAAGCCAGACAATTTATTTCCTTTCTACCGCATACTGTTAGGCTGCTTTACATACAATCTGCCTCACTCGAGTCTCCCAATGATATATACAGTCCACAGAAGTTAGGGCAAAATCAGCTATGCATCCATCAGCTCTGGAGAAGGACATTTACTAACTTGGGGTTTGTTTATTCTTTCTTTTTCTTTTTTTTTTTTCCTGTTCTTTTTTAAATTTTTTTTAAAAAAGGGGACTGTTAAGCTAAGTGCTCTGTGATAGTTTAATCCCACTATAGTGAGGACCTGTGATATCTCATTTATCCCTACTCTTTTTAACTCTTTTTAAAGTCTCATACGCACTTGTTCATACCTCAAGTATGAAGGAGAAGATAGGCTATACATTGCCCTTCTTCCTAATGCTCTTCCTCATTGTCAGTTTTCTTCCACTTTTACTTCTCCCTCAAGGGCCTAATGTTATTATGAGTTTTTCCTGTATACTAAGTCACTTCCAAAGACCAGCTTCTCTATCCCAGTATTTACTTCTATCATTGCATAGGCCTTCAGCTGTCTGATATCCCTGGGAATGACACTTTCTGCTACTGTGTAAAAGAAGTAAATAAGTCGTGTCCTGATGGCTCACCTGCCACTATGACTTTGCAAAGAAAACTGCAAATCAAAGAGATTTTAGTACGTGGATTGTTTATGTTAGGTGTAAAGCAGATATCAGGGTATTATAGTCGTGGATTAATTTTGACTCCTCACTGTTAGAAATAGAGTGAAGGAAGAGATGAAACTGTATGATTGCCCACTTGCTTGTCCACCCGCATAACATGGACACCAGAAGGCTGTGCAGCCATTCAGAGAGACTTGGACAGGTTAGAGGGATGGGCGGGGAGAAATCTTATGAAGTTCAATAAGGGCAAGTGTAGAGTTTTGCACTTGGGAAGGAATAACCCCATGTGTCAGTACAGGTAGGGGACTGACCTGCTGGAAAGCAGTGAAGAAGAAAGAGACCAGGGGATTCTGGTGGACAACAGGATGACAATGAGCCAGCAATGGCCCTCGTGGCCAAGAAGGCCAATGGCATCCTGGGGTGTATTAGAAGGGGAGTAGCTAGTAGGTCGAGAGAGGTCCTCCTGCCCCTCTACTCTGCCCTGATGAGGCCACATCTGGAATATTGTGTCCAGTTCTGGGCCCCTCAGTTCAAGAAGGACAGGGAACTGCTTGAGAGGGTCCAGCGCAGAGCCACAAAGATGATGAAGGGAGTGGAACATCTCCCTTCTGAGGAGAGGCTGAAGGAGCTGGGTCTTTTTAGCTTGGAGAAGAGGAGGCTGAGGGGTGACCTCATAAATGTTTCTAAATATGTCAAGGGAGAGTGTCAGGAGGACGGTGCCAGGTTCTTCTCAGTGATGTCAAACGATAGGACAAGGGGAAAGAGGTGCAAGCTGGGGCATAGGAGGTTCCACAAAAGCATTAGGAAAAACTTCTTCACTGTGAGGGTGACAGAGCACTGGCACAGGCTGCCCAGGGAGGGTGTGGAGTCTCCTTCTCTGGAGACATTCAAAACCTGCCTGGACGTGTTCCTGTGTGACCTACTGTAGGTGATTCTCCTCTGGCGGGGGGGCTGGACTAGATGATCTTTTGAGGTCCCTTCCAACCCCTGACATGCTGTGATTCTGTGATTCTGTGACTTGCCAAAGCAAAGGAGAATCCTGCCATTACACTTTTTTACCTCTTTAAGGTGTGGGTGATGTATGGGGCTACAGCCAATTAAGAAATTCTTGCAGAACAGCTTTTCTGACAGAAAACAAAGTTGAAAACTTTCACAAGGGATATTTATATATGTATCTCTAATCCAGTCTCACAGGAAGTTATTAAGATGTTTGGTTTTAAAAGGTCTGTGCATTCTGTGTTATAATTTGTAATATGGAAACAGAAATAGTAAAGCAGAAACAAATATTCTTATCTTTTTTAACAAAACTTTCTTGATTTTTTTTCTTTTTACAAAATATTTCCTTTTTCTCCTTATTTTCCACTTTCAGAACATCCAGGCTTTGTCCAAGCCCAGACAGAACAGTTTTAGTAAGCTCTTCTGATGGTACTATCCAACTGTCCAATGTCTGTACAAGTTGCTATGCCTTTGTGAGAATAAGGGAAAGATAATAAGTATCTATGTATACACATATGTACACTTACACATGCCAAGACACTATATGTGTCATTAACTCTATTCTAGGAGAGATTACTCCAACTTACATAACCTATTGTACAATTTCTTTACCTCCAGGAGTATGTAACATCCTTGGAAATTGTGTCTTTCTTAACCACAAGCTCTTTTCATTCTTTATTTTTCAAGTCTGTTCAAGATATTAAATCAGAGAATCATAGAAATTATCATAGAAATATGTGATACTAATATTTTTTCACAAAAAGTTGCAAACCAAACCTTTCAGAAGCATTAAAATACACTAAAATCTGACAAGACGTCCATCAGAAGTTGCAAGACTGAGTGACTATGCAGAAAATTCTCAAATTGTTACAATTTATTTGAACCAAATTGTATTTTGCTATACAAAATTAGTGTTGTAAACATACAGTTAACAGAAAAATGAAATAGATTCCATTAATTGCCTTTGACAAAAGCACTGAAGTAAATGGAGTTTATTGAAATTGTTGACACTAAGAAAAGAACTTTTACAGTGGTAATTTCTTTAATGCTTCCTTTGAAGACACTTGCAGAGTATAGTGATTGCAGACATGCATTTATGGCTAGTTTCATCCAAGTCATTGTTATTACTGAAGTGAGAGCTATTTTCTAAATGAAGTCTATATTATCTGTGTATCACATGTCCTTCTGGAGGGTCAGAGCCAGAAGGAACCGGTGAGATCTGCATTATACAACTCCTACAATGTCACGGATTAGCTTCTGCGGCTGTGTGACACACCAGGACTGCTGCCCCATTGCTACCTTTCACTAAAGGGACTTCAGGTTCAAACGTGGGAATAAGGTTGGGCCTTCCATGTTGATAATTTTGTAGGCTTGCTTCCAAAGTGTCTTCTTCCAAGAGTGCATCACCTGTCTTCCTGTCCCATGGGGAGACACATAGAATCATAGAATTGTCAGGGTTGGAAGGGACCTTAAAGATCATCCATTTCCAACCCCCCTGCTATGGATGGGGATATCTCTCACTAGATTAGGCTGCTCCGAGTCTCATCCAGTCTGGTCTTAAATGTCTGCCCCCAAGCAGGTGACCGGACTGGTCGGTGTGGGCTGGTGTGTGCTCGTGCACAGGGGCACAGGGCTGGGGCTGGCGTCTGGGCTCCTTTTAGATGACAGGAACAACTTGACAAACAGGCAGTTAGAAAATGAGTTTGTGAACCTCAGTGTTGGTGAATCATCCAAATTTGACCATTTTTCTTTTAACAGATATGTATTTTATTGTTCTGTAGGAAAACTCTGTCAGGCATCTGAAAGATTTTCACCAAAGAAAGGCAGCCTGCTGTATTTTTTTCTTTCACTTTATCCTTGGAATTTGACTGGCCTTAAATAACAACATATTTATATTTCTGTGCTTTTATTTCTTTGTTTTCAGTTCTGGAAAGTGTCCTTACGTAGCAACCTACTTGAGAAAAGGCCTCTTACAGCCCTTTAATAGTGCAAAGACACTGGTATATTTGTACACTTACAGTGAGATTTAGATGCATATACTTTGTACATTTAGCAAAGTCACATCCTAGAAAAGAAATTAGTTATACTAGTGGAAAGGAGGGATAATTATGTCAATACTGGGAGCAACTGCTAGTTGAGCTTTTTCAGTTAAATACCCCAGCTCTACCATCACAGACTTGTCAATGGATATCTGCAGCAGCCTCTTCTCACTGATTGCTGTCAGTCATGGACGGCGCATGGGGAACAAAGTTCCCTCTTTCACAGGAGAAACGGACTTAAAAATATGTACTGTGCTTTTCTGAATTACCATTTCTGCTTTTAAATATATATAAATGAGCAGTTTCACAAAGGAATTTGCATTCTGTAGCCGTCAGCTGGAGCCCTGCCTTTAAATCAAGGTGTTATCCCTAGAATGGCAACATTTTTCTTTCTTGATTGCACCTACCTGATGTTCCTGCAGGCACGTTTCTGAGCACCAGACATCGCGGTTTGCATATCTATTTTAACTCGTTTAAATTGTATCTTTACAACAACACGATGACAGAATTTGTCATCCTAAATGACATTCTCTTTCTGGGGGGTCAGTGTTTTGTGGGTTTTATTTAAAATAGCACATGAGTTGCAGCTAAGGGCAGGGTATGAAAAATGACTGGATATCTAACAATCAGCATCAGGAGCTTCTGCAAAGGAAGAAATTTGCCTGTGAACTCCATAGGATATCATTAAGCACTGTTTCCTATATCTTTAAATAAATGCTTAATATTCTGTTTTTAGCTGAACAAAAATAGCATTTAGGAATCACCACATTACGCTGGATCAGTGTAGGTTTGTCTAATAGATTATTATGTCCCCAACAGCAGCCAATACTGACTGTTTCAGAAGAAGGTGAAAGAAGCACATTAATGATCAATTATGGAAAAATCTGCCTTTTGGGCAGCAGTTCACAAGTTTTATATGCTAGTCACTTTTAGCAAAAACTATACTAGATGTAGTAGACGTACTATGTGTAGATATCAATATTCTTTGAGCAGTCTAATGGTTTAAAAGTTGTGGTGGTCCATGATTAAATTATCATCGATAGGGTTTTTCTTGTCTTTTCAAGGGGGATGGTAAGGCGAAGGGGGCTTTATGGCTATTGAGTAAATGGTACTTCAGAGTACCCATCCTCTAACTAGAGAGAGCCTGAAGTGATCATTCTGGCATTATATTATTTAGGACCCTGAAGAACAACTCTGAGATGTGTGTCTTGAACCCATCATTGCCAGACTCTGATTTTGTAGGAACTGGTAGAGAGATCATGTAGTAAATTTTTCAGATTTAGACAAATTTTAATGTGGGAAGAATGTAGAGGAATAAGTATTTTTCAATGGTTTTCATGTGTCCCTTGCTGGAGTATCTTGTTGAGAAATAACTAGGAGCTCTGAGGAGTTTTGCACACCTGAAAAATTTTAAGCTCTGGCAGGGAAGAGAAAGAAGAGAAATAGAGAGATTGATCTTACGCCCTCCAGGGATAGTGTCTGACATGAGTAAGACCTACTTATGTTTTAGATCAAATAACCTTTACTCATTGCCTTCTGATTTTGGGACATTTTTCATCGTCATATGGTCTTCATGCTGCACTTTTGTATTGAAAAAGCTGTTCTGAGTCATTGCATCCCCTACTGGAAGTTGAACCAAATAAAGGTCTCTTTCTGGCACTAAGTTCAGTGGGTTTTCAGCAGAGACACAGTTGGCCATGTTGCCCACTGTAGCCAGGGCTGGGGCTGGGAGTCAGAGATCTGCAGGATTTAACCTTGGTGGGGGAATGGAGCTGTTCATCTGGCACTCAGGAAGGCACATGTGAGACAGGGAGGGACTAAGGAGAGATCTGACATGTAGCTAACCCAGTAATGGTGACAGCACTGAAAAAGCAAATCTGATTATTATAATCTTTGTGTCTCCTCTGAATACTGAGTTGCTAGTCTACATACAAAAAAAGTGAAATGCCATGCAAGTCCCCTGTGTATTGTTCTTTTCCCTATTGTGCTTAATGACTGATCAGTTATATAAAATAGGTACAACTTTTTGGTAATGCTTATGTAAGTACCTGTTTAGTAATCCTTCTCTGAACATCACATTTTAACTGGTGGAATTTATTAACATTTATATTACTGTAGAGCTGAGAGACATCAGGTAGTTTATAGCTATAGCTAGGTTGTGCTAGGTACTGTAAAAAGAGAGACTCTCAGGCTGCCACATGAATCTTTGCTCCAGCTATTTATTTTATGAAATATATCTTCTATATTTGCATTAATGGGAGGTGACAGAACATTGCAAAATTGACCAGCAATTTACAGCCTCTTTATTTTTTAATTAAAAACATAAATATGCTTCTATATAGCTCAAACCAGGACAGTAGCAGAATAGAAGTTTGCTAAAATGAATTCAGAATTACTTAACCAGCTTCCTTCCTTCCATCCACAGCTATAGAGGAATTTTCCATAAAGAGACAGAAATAATTTGGCTTTTTTAAAAAAAATCGAGGTATGAATGAAGAAATAACCACAAGCTTTTATCTTTTTAGGCTAATAGAGCAGTGAGTGAAAGAATAAGTTTCAGTGATACATATATAACGACTCAAAACTCACAAATAGTGCCTTTCCTCAGTTATCAAGGAAGAAACATCATTTTAACAACCAAATGCAGACTGAATCATTGGGATTGTCATCTGCTCACCGTCCTATGTAATAGGAGTAAAATTTGGCTTATTCTATCCTACTTAGCTGGACTAGCATTACAACATAGTAGTGATTTGTATTCGCACATGGTGTGTTTAAGTATTTTCATTTTAACCTGTCCCTAACCCAGGGATGGGCACATAAATAATGTAAAGTGTGTGGAAAGGCTACAGAGGGAAAGTAAACATTTCTAATAATTATACTCTTTTTATAATGTTTGGCCAGTTTTCTAGGACTTCTTGGCAACATATACTTTAAAGCTAGAATAAATGTTACGAACAGTTATGTATTAGGTAGAGTTTGATATAGATTTGATACAAACAAGAAAATTCTTCTCAGCAGCTAGAATATTTTATGAAAGTTAGCATTTCCTTTATTCGTTCCATCAGCTAATGACCCTAATGTTTGATTGGACATGTATGTGACATATAAATCTTGAATTTTTGTCTTTGGTTATAATTTTTTTAAGACTAACCCTTCCAGATGTTTCATGTTATAATTCTAGGGTGTATAAACTTCAGTCTTTGCAGTAGTCTAGTATTTCAGTGCTAGTATTAAGGACAGCAGTCAAAACTTGATTCTGCATTTTAAAACAAAAAAACCCCACAAAATAAAACCCCTAAATGTTGCAATCTCTAAGTCCTGTCCCTCTCTCCAGCTGTCCATGAGGCAGCTTTCAAATCCACCAGCTGATTTCAGCCACATTTGGAAGGAGAATAGAACCATCAAAGATGATGGATGACTGGATAAAATTGAAGAGCCTATTACGGCTCCCAATCTGCAACAAGAATTCAGCACCTATTAGACATCAGAAAATGATCGCAGGATCTTAACATTGGGCTCCACATAGCAATAGGAAACCAGGATTCAGTAGTTCTGCTGCTCTTAGAACTAGTTATCAGTAAGGATGAAATTGAAGTTAATATATATGTGTTGGGAGCAAAATTCAAAGAACTGAATTCACTCAGTGTTTTGAAAGAGCTGATGCACAGTAAGAAGTGGGATTGTTCATGATACAGCCCATAAAAGATTTCTAAGCATGGTACGATTGTATGAGGGGTTTGAAGAATAGCAAATGTAGACTTTATGTTTAAACAGACAGAAAAAATGATCTGATAGAGACAGGCACTTTTGTCTGAGTTCAAGGAAGAAAAAAATGAAGGCATGGAAGTAAGCGGAAGGTAAAGAGGCAAAAAGGTTTACTAAATTTGGACAGACTGATCTGCTATCTATCCCTTCCAAAACCAACTTCTTTTTAGACATAGAAAATGCAACTGATTTAATCTACCACACTTCACCTGAATGATTCCTTGATACAGGATATTGTTGATACTTCATGTTTACATAAATTCATAAAGCAATCAGAAAAATAAATTGAAGAAAGTCCCTACAAGGCTATTAAGTATATAGACACCTCTTCCAATTCGGCAACCTCTGAGACGTATGTTTGTGGAGGTAAGGAGACACTTTGGGGAGAATAAAGCTGTATATTCACCCCATTTTTACTCTCTTCTGTAGACATTTGTTGTTGTCAGATTGTCCTTTAGTCTGATTGGTATGACCATCCTTATACTCCTTTGTTCTTATCTGTACTGCATGTGATGGGAAGTTATTAACTAAGCTGGAGAAGACATGGACGTAATTCGAGAACTTTAAGACGAGTATAGCAAGAGCTGTATAAGCAATCATGCTGTATAAGCAGTATTCTTCCCCTCTACTCAGTACTGATGAGGCCATACATGGAGCACACTGCCCCATTCTGAGCTCTTCACTACAAAAGAGATATGGAGCTCTCGCAGAGAGTCCAGGGAAGGACGACAAAGTCTATTAAGGGACTGGAGCACCTCACATGTGAAGAAAGGCTGATAGGGCTGAGACTCATTAGTCCAGAGAAGAACAGGCTCAGAGGCATCTTATTAATGTATATAAATACCTGAAGGGAGGGTGCAAACAGAACAAAGCAAGGCCCTTTTCTACCTTCCTGCTTCCTGGGGAAGCTGTAACACAGTGGAAACAAGACTGAAGAAGTCAAGGATCCAGACAGTGGTGAAATGTGGAGCCAGGCAAAGGAGCCAAGGGGTGAGCTCATTCAGAAGCACTGAATGTATTAGGTCTAAATTTGGCTCTTCACTAACTGTAGTTAAACATCTTTTTGCATGGGTGAATTATGTGACTGAGCCTTTTTGAGGAAAATATTTAGTGAAAAAATTTTTCTCTGCTCCATTTCTGAACTGAGTCACAGAAGTATACACTAATATTTTCATAGGAATTAGAGTCCTTTTAGCTCTATTCCACAGGACTGGAAAATAGTTTTTAGTTGACAGAAAATACGTTTTTTAGCCTGCTCAGATAAGCTGTCCTCTGGTCATTTAAGTTTTAAGATCTTATCACCTTAATAGTCATTCTTGTCAAAGAAAACACATGAGCAGTTGAGATCTGTATTTACAGAGACCAGTACTGAATCCTAGTATCTTATCTAGGGCAACGCAATACTCATAAGTTGTCCCAAGGGACAAAATTTGCCACTGCAGCAAATACAAATGTATTTTAAAAGAAGACAAGACTCAACCCAGAGACTGATCTTAATGACTTCTGAGCTCATTATTATACTGAAATTTCTTTATGGGACACTGCTCAACATAAAGCCTGTAGATATCTCCAGGAAAAGGAAGATGTGGGAAGAGGCTGATTAGGCTTAGTAGGCTGCAAGTGGGGTTCAAATCAGATGATCCCTTCCAACCCATTCTATGATTCTATGACCAGCATAGGGCAGTAACAACAGCTACATAAGTAGGAAAAAGAGGAAGGAGCTAGAGGAAAGGCCACTGGAGATCCTGAGGGTGGCTGTAGGAGCAGTGAGGAGCAGAAAGGACTGGGACAGGGACAACAGTGACCTGCTCCTGACTGGGGCACTGAACCTCAAGGAGTCACTGGAAGTGAGTCAGTGAGTTAGTGAGGTTAAAACTTGCACTGCTGATGCAAATGAGACCTGCAAAATCTCTGGACTAGTGTCTAGTGGGTTGGAGTAGAAGCTCCTTCACGTGGAAGGCACTGTGTGTCATTCATCAGGTTACAGCTATTTACAGGAGCCCACGGAGGGCTTAAGCTGGGAGAGACTGGCGGTCAGGTACACATTTTGCCCATGCCTCTGACTTTGCGTTATCTCGGCACATGTCTGCACATCAGCGTGACATCAGTGTGCCACACGTTCACGCTGACAGCCCCAAGAGGGATCAGTTGCATTATTATCTAAATCCCAACAGTGTGCTTGGATCTGATGATGACACTAATATACCCAATTTCCGTACAAAGAAAACTGCACTGAGAAAAGCAAGGAGAATGGCAGATGAGATCTGCAGCTTACCAGGTGTGACGGTTTATAGGGACTACTTGTCTGGAGTTTTTACTCATTATCTTTTCATATGGTGCTTTCTCCAAAAAAAGCAAATGTGGTTCTGGTCTCAATTATCTGTTTGTGTGCTTACACACATTTACATAACTGTCTGTAATCTTTCTCTGTAGTACTGCCAGCATACTTTTTTAAATCAGAACACTTACCAGTAGCTCTGTCTCTTCCCATCTCCTACTCCAACAAAGATGCGATTTCACAGAGTGCATCTAACCGTTCTTATTTCCCAGAATGTTCCAAAGTTTGATCTCTTTAAAAGGAAAGATAAGAAAGGCACCTTGAGTATTATTGCTACTGCTGCTTCCCTTTAATGGTTACATGGTGCACTGCCTCGCAGAGGATTACTGTCGCTGGCGCAGAGGGGACAGGAGATTGGCTGCCTTGAGGAATGTGATGAGATGATAAAGGGAAGAGGATGTTACCTCTGCAGCACCTGGCTCCTTCTCTCGTTTTTCATTCCATGTGTTCTGCGTTGAGCCAAGGAAGGGTTTGAAGCAGTTTCTTGCCTTTGCACACTTGCCATTGTTCAGCAACAGTGAAGAGAATGAAAGAATTGTGACAAATCTATTTTACTTAAAGTAACTGAACTGTGTAATTGTTCAAGAAGGCTTAGCAGCCAAATATGATGAAGCTGAAAGTTATGTAGATCACCAAATGAAAAGGATACAGCGACAGAGCGATGCAGAAAATTGACTCACGCTGTATTATTCTTTGGTGAGCATTGACGTAACTGTGTCACCTAAGTGTTCATATCGCAGTGAATATGAATTTCAGAGGGCTGTACTTGTGCTTAACTGGAATGAAAACTTTAAATTTCTTAACTACATTTTGCTTTGTGCAGTGAAGGCTGAATTTTTGGCTGCAGGAATCAAGTTCCAGTATACTCACCCCTTTGGAGTTAGGACTAATCTGGGCCATTTTTGCTTCATATGCACCAAGAGTGTCACAATTATGACTGTGTCATGGTAGGAGAGAATAATCATGAAAGGAGTGAGAGGTCCAGCAGCGGGTTGGGAAGAAGAAATGTTTTAGCTGGCCTTTGCTTATTAGAGTAGATTTTCCTCTGAGGGCAGGGGCATGTGGGTGGCTCTCAAGATTACGCCTGTCATCAACCAAGCTATGACTCTGCCAGCAGTTTTACCTTTGCGCTCTCCAGAGTTGTGTCTATCCCAGATAGTTTAAGTAAAAATGTTGCCCCTTAAAAATCTCAATAATGAAAGACTTCAGTTCTCTATTGAAAGTTACCTGTAACAGACTTTCTATTATTTGATGTCTGTTCCTTTCAGGGAGGGGCAATTAAGAGCCAGAAAAGAAGTAGAAAAAAGTATCTCACTTTTCTGTCATATTTTCAAAAGATTCAGTTAAGGAACACAAAACAAAATACCTTTAAAAACACGACTGATGTGGGAGGATTAACTAGGTGTTGTCATCTGATATGGGGGCTTTTTATTAACGCATATTGCATGATAGAAACCTGTGGCACAGGATGCCAGGCGTTGACAGTGTTTGTGTGTGGTGTATGCGTTATGTGAATAGATGGGCTGTGCAGAGGTGCATTTTGTTTCTTCTTTCACTGGTTCATCTCTTTAATCTGAACAGATCTTACTGTGAGGCGAGGAGTTTTGAGTGAAAAGCGTTGTTAAGAAAATCTAGCTTGAAGGGGAATGTTGTATATAAATAATGTTATTTTCTCTAGAATGGAAATGCTTAGAAGCTGGTGGTTGTGCCATATATTAAGCATAATGCAGAGGGCTCAGAAACCATTTATGACCATTTGATGTTCCTGGATTTCTGCATATATATGCATATGTACATGTACATATTTCATATACACATATTCACTATATTGATATAAATCTAGATTAATATGTCAATACGTATATATGATATATATGATATGTATATGACAGCACAATCACTGATTGTTGTAAACTACTGTTAGTACTGCCTACCAATAGCCTTTAGAGTTAGGAGCTGTTTCTGATGAAGGGAGGGCTCTTTGTCTCATCTAGAGAAGGAAAATATTCTATGAACCCCTTATTATTTTTGAAAATGCAGTTCAGAAAATGTGTAGTTTTTTTTTTGTTGCGAGCATTTAATTTGCCTATAAAGAGACTGAAATACTTTATTTCTTCTCCCTCTTCTTTTTATTTTATTCAATAGCTGCCTGTGCCAAATGACACCATGATGAAATGAAAAATTTTACATCCTTTCTTGAGAGATTATAGCTAATCATCTTCCATACAGTTATCAGTAGCTCTGGGGAACCCAAGATGGTCTTGCATAGGGTTGGAAGCAGTAAAAATGTATGTATTAGTCAACAGCTTAAAACATGCTCTGTAAATATATACAGTGAAATTTTTCATCAACTTTCTAAGGAAGACTCAAGCAGTATTTAAGTGTTGTGGAGAGAAAGACTTAAAACCCAGAAATTTTTTTATGAAGGAGGTAAGAAAATAGTTTAATAAATTGTGTAATTATGATTTGGTTTAACTCAAAGAAAAGTTTGTGTATTTTCTGGCCCTGGTTGGACTCCAGCATTATTTAAAATTATTTCCTTAACTCAAATATTCTTGTGAAACTTTTCCAGCAGCAATGAATACCATCTGAGCAGCAAGTCCATTCACAAAAAATTGTACCCAGACAATAGATCTTTCAAAAACACTTGTGAGATTGCTTTACAGCACTAGCTACTTAAAGCACTTAAGAATTGTCCAGTAAATAAAAGGTACTGTTAGAAACTGCTAATAAAGTTTAGAGAACCACCCAGTGACAAATTTCAAAAGAGCAGTATTTCAAAAGAAATTGCACTACTTCAGCACAAGTAGGAAAATTATCCAAGGGGTAGAAGATGAAAGGCTCAGAAAATCAAACTTTTCACAGAGTGGCACACTCGGATCCATTTCCTGTAGGTCTAAAACGAAAATTGACATTTAAGAATAGAGATTTCGAACAAATGGCAAAGTTGGCAGAAAGAACTACAGGACCTTGGATTTTGGAGAAAATAAGCTAACATGAACATACTGTGTACATATTGCCAGGAGTAAGAAGAAAAGGGCAATAAGGTAAAACATTTGTCTGAATATGTGTCTAAGGACCTGCACTCAGACAATGCAGTTTTTTCATCCATTATATCAGAGCCATTAGATGAGCTCAGTAAATTTACTGTTCGAAGACACCTAGATAAAATATAACTTTTTTTTTTTCCAGTCGAATAGCTGTTCAGATTAGAGCTATTGTAGTGTATGAAAAAAGGTGTTCAGGACAAAATATCTTAAAAGAAAGACATAGAGCAACATTGTTAGGAAACAACAAATTTTCTATTGAAGAATCTCCTTATATTGGCCAAATGCCTTTGCAGCCGATAATGAGCTGGATTTCCTGAATACGGAGTCTGAGAAACCCTTAATTGCTCATAAATCCGTGTACTGGAAAGTTTGGAACATTTAATGAGTTGGCAACATGCTTCAAAGAAAATTTCATAGAGACTGAATTAGTAGTAACTAACGGACAATGGGTAAATAAGGACTGCTGCTTAAGTGCTGGGGATTTAGGACAAACCAACCCATATGTTTTGGAGATTAAATCTTTCCTTCGTGGTCAAGGATATCTATCTTCTACAATGATGAGTTCTACATATAGTTTGAGGCATGAAGTTCATATAATAATACATATCTTGCCTTACTGCAAAATTATCTTAGCCTGTTCGTTTTCCTTACAGGTAATTTAGTTCCTTGGAACAGAGGGAGTCACGTGAAGGAAAATGACATTGTATACCTTTGTGCTCTAAGCTGGTTTGTTTTTCTGTTCTTTGAGTGATAGTTTGATGAGATCTGACTTTTTTGTGTGTATACTCACATGTAGGAAAATCTGTCTTTTTGGGACTTGTGTCTTGTATGTGTGTTTGTGAAATAAATGTTTTGATTGGGAACCTCATTGCATGTCTAAGCACCTTGTACTGATACACCTCAGTGAATACCCAACTTGACATCAGTCAACAACTGGCTGGCCTTTCATGTGCCACTAATGACCCATCAGATTCAGCAAACTCCGCACATGCCAAGTTAACACTGATCCTTCTTTGACATTGCTCCTTTCCCTGATAGCGGACAGATGGCATCTACAGGCAATCTGAGGTTTGAGCTTACAGATGTTGTAGGAATCAGAATATCTGTATTTTGTAGCTTTTTATTTGGAGAATTTCTCCAGAAGAGTATCGGTTTTTCTGATAATTTCCAGTTGTGTTGCCTCTTTCATCCTCATTTTGTTTTTTTTGCCAACTTTCAGAAGCGAAATATAATTTTGTATGTCATCTGTGGACTGATCTCAGAGAAGCGTTTCATTAATCTGTGACCTGAACAAGGATATTTTGGTGCCTGTGCTTTTTGAACTCTATATGTAGTTCATTAGAACAGTGCTTACGAGCTCCTCATTCTCCACTGCTTAGCTAATACTTGTGAAGCTTACGTTTCAAGCCTACCACAAAACTTAAGATATTGAAAGAAACACCTTACAAGAATCAGATAAATAAAAGCAGCATGATGGCTTTGAATAGCAATCCATCACTTAACAGACAAATATAGGCTATGATCTCTTTGCAGCAGCTCTTTTTCAGCACTAGGATGACATCTGTGTCCTCTGCAAAGGGCTGCATGATGTCAGCCTCGGAGAGGGAGAGGTTTCAAACACAGCTGGGCTTGTGCAGGCTGTCTGCAAGGTTTGGGTGTTAATTCTTCTTCAAGTGGTTCTCCAATGGTGATAGCAGATGTATGAATAAAAACACATATTGTGGGACCTTATATTCATTTTGATAAAAGTCTTGAAAAAATATTTCTGCGAACAGGTTATAGTATGTGAAATGGCTCTACTAAACCATGTAAATAAAGTTGTCCAGTTCAGCTTTTGCTATCTGAAAAATTATTGGATAACTTCCTGACTAATGGATTGCAAGAAGACTTAACAAAATCCAGCTATTTCTTAACTGGAATAAAACCAGTGGTTTATGAATAACTACATAAATATAGTATGTGTTTTATAATTTTCATTTTCTGTGGAGATTTAGGAAATAGAAAGTTATTTTAGAGAACTCAAAACTATCATGATACCTAGCTTGGAACGAACATGTGTTGTATATTCTAAAAATGCAAAGTCCAGAAAATCCAAAAGCAGTTCTTTTTTGGCTCTGCTACAAATTAACAATTCTGTCCCAAGGACTGGAAAGTATTTTTGTGACTGTAATAGCAGAACAGGAGTCTCATTGTGACTCAGCATTTCTTTTTGATTTTTCAGAGCTTAAAGACACCTTACATGAAACCTGCTTTTAGTACAGATTAATTTCCATTTTGTAGAGTCACAGGCCTGTCTAAAGGGAGAAGAAACTAGAACTAAAACTTTCTCATCTCTTCTCTCCACTTCCTCACAGAGGAACATGCAGAGGCCTTCAGTCAGGCTTCTACTTGACACATGGTGCCATGGAACAAGAGTACAGGGTGTTTAAGGCTTTCCTTCCTGATACAAAAGGAGTTGATAGTTGCGTACAATCTCTGCAGAAACTTTATTCCTTTTAACACGTGGCCCATAACGGAAAAGTCATGAAAAAATAAAGCCTTTTCCAAGCCACCCTCGCACAACCCTATTCAACGCTTCCCATCGGTCTAGAAGTTTTGTCTTCCTTCTTGGGGGACTCTGACATGATGCACTCAAAAAGTAAAAGGTGACACCTGGTGTGAAAGCAATGAAGATTATTAGTGTGTCCAGCTTCAAATACTTTTCAATCTTTCAGTGATTATGGATGCTTCCTATCAAAACTGTCCAAGCTGTTGTAACTTTTATATGGGTTTCTGCAAAAAGATAAACCTTGGAAGTTGCTGGACTGTAAAATAGCAGTATACTATGACACTGGCAAACCTTTAAAAGATAAATCTTGGCAGCCACTGGACTGTACAATATTAACACACTCTGACACCATTAGATCTTCAAAACTCCAGAGAAGGATTCTAGAAGTGATTTTTCTCATGCAACAGAATGAAGAAGACTTTCTAACCTTAGAAATCCATCTGGCTTAATTTAATTTACAACTATCCCATGTAAGCGCATATATCTTCAGTGAGCTCCTTCTATGAAGGCAACAATGGCAATTACTTAGTTGGTTTATATTGGTTTATATACTGTAATGATAGCTCTGAAACAAAGCCTGGCAATTCTGATTCTCAGAACAATGGCTTATCTGTAAAAAATAATCTTCCAAAATAGTCAATATTTTTAACAAAGCAGTTTTACCATATCTGAGCCTGTGAAAACAATGAGCTTGAGATCCTTACTGTATATTTTAATCAAAGTACCTATTATCCTTTCTTCTTGTCTTTTTAACATTAGTGAGAAACTCTTGCTTCCTTCCTTCTTCCATATTCGCTTCCCCGTCTACGGTGTTTCTGCAGGTTTCACATTTATCCTTAAAAGCCCCTGCAGAAATGAAACCTCTCAGCTCTCTGACCCAAGAGACTCTATCTACCAGGAACCATGAGATCCAGATTGCTCTATCCCTGCTATGGGAGCAGCTACCTGCTTGAATTTTCTTTGCATGCTCTCTCATAGCTCCCATGCTGCAGCATTTTCTTGACCTCCATACTTCCTCCTCTTCTCACGATTTCCTACCTGGCATTTTCCTCCGCTCTATTACAGCACATTCCACTCTGCGTCCTCATCTTCATGCTTGTCTGCCCCTCCTCTGCGTCCCTCCTGGTCCCTACATTAGTCTCACTCAATTTGCCGTCCTGAATCCGAAAGCATTTTCCCTCCCCACCGCTCCCACCGTCTCTAGCTTGTCCATATTCTCCTGTCCCCTGCCTGGCCCTCACAGAGTAGCTAACGGGCCATTAGCTTCCCTGATGGCATCCTCTCTTCTGCCCAATTGTGAATAACAAAAACTGGCATCCATCTTCACTGGTTTGCCCTCACTTTCATCCAGAAAATTTAAATGAATCTGGCAACCAACCTTCTGAGATCAGGCTTGGCCTGGTCCTGTTGTTAGTAATGGGAGATGGAAGGTATTTTTACTTACAGATCAAATTTCACAATTTTACAAATAAAACTATATTAATAATTATCATATCCTAAAAGTAATTAACAATATATTAATAAAAATCACTATCTAATATATTCTGTGATTTTAAGTGAAAACACGAAGGCTGGTGAGGCTGTTGACAGGTCCTACTCAGTGGGTGAAGAGGTGTGAGATCAGGGAGGACTGAGAATGGGGCCTCTGCCCTGATATTGGTGCGACTGTGCTCCAGTGACACCCTTACAAAATGTTAACATGACTCACGGAGCTCAAATTCTAAATAAATTAACCTTGCTTACCTCACTGGCTTTCACCTCTTTGTGGAAAGCTGTCCCATGTTTAGGAAAAATTCCTGCCATTTCTGTGACAGCTGCCTGTAAAAAACTAGAAATGATGGCAACTTCATTATATCTCTTGCCGCGCACTGTAGAAAGCTAATCATGACCTAAAACTAATCGCTGGACCTAATAAAACACCTTGCCTTCTATGACTTCAGAAGCTATATTTTATTTCTAAAGTTAATCTACCCTTAATGTGTGGGGAGGGAGAACAGTAGACCATGTCTTCTCAGCGCTTGCCGAGAATCTCAGTGCAGTGTGGTTTTGATGGCTTTGAATAGCAATTCATCACTTAACAGACAAATAGAGGCTACGATCTCTCTGCAGCAGCTCTTTTTCAGCACTAGGATGACATCTGTGTCCTCTGCAAAGGGCTGCATGGTGTCAGCCTCAGAGAGGGAGAGGTTTCAAACACAGCTGGGCTTGTGCAGGCTGTCTGCAAGGTTTGATTTGGGTGTTAATTCTTCTTCAAGTGGTTCTCCAATGGTGAAAGGATATCTCTGTCACCTCAAATTTTCAGTGAGAGCATGCCAAAATAGAATAGCTAGACAGAGGATAACGGCAAACCTAGGATCACAGCCATGTAGCTATATGTCACAGGCAAAGCAAGAAGTTATACTGGTACCTGCAAAACTCCATCTGAAAGCAGAACTGTCATATTGTCATATCAGAGGATTACGTAATGATATCTTCTGACGTTTCTCTCTTTGATGAAAATTTTGAAAATAAGGGTAAATATATGTAAAGATTCGTCTAGGGTAAACTGCATTAAATATATATATATGTTAAACTGAATTTGCAAGTGAATTCTTAAGAGGCTGGGAGAAAATACAGCAAGAATAATTACAAGTTAGTTATACAGGTCAAGACTAGTCCTTCAAAATATAGTCCTTCAAAACAGATAAGTTGTGATTTTTGTTAGGACTCTAATGTAAAATATAGTGTATATTTAATAATCAATGCCATGTTCTCATAAGGAAAGATCAAAAGTAAAAATGCTACTCTATATTTTCTTATTTCATTTGTTTAGTATACAGTGCTTTTACTTTTTATGGTGACTTTGTTAGAAGTCTAACATTGTCAGAACATTGGACTGTCCAGGTCATCGGGGGCCATGTTTTCCCACAAAATTTTATAAGATATTTTATACTTAGAGGGGATTACAGAACTGTCTTTCCACTTATATGTGCAAACAGAAGAGTGGGATAGTGCATCCAGGTATTTACTTCATTATTTCTTATGGTGGACACGTGTTCTTTGAGTAAAATTGAAATGGTTTTAATCCATCATGGAGAGGATTTAAGAAAATTTTAGTAGTAACAGCTAACTAGTAGTCCTGTTTGCTAAGAACAATGCCCCCGGAAACAGTGAATCATAATCAAAAAGTAGTGTAATAACCCAAGATCTCTTTCTTAGTAAATAATTTCCTGACGTATTTTCTGTATTTTTACTGACAGAGGAGAATATAATAATTGTACAATTGTTTCCTATTGATATGTACAATTCAGTAGCTCTCAGTCACTCACCGTCTGGCCTTGCAGAAGTCATTTGACAGTTCTATAGATTTTTAAGCCATTGGAGACCATTAGATCATCTTCTTTGATCTTTCTGCATAAAACAGGTCAGACAATTTCATCTAGTTATTCTTCTAGTGAGTGGAGAAACTGATATTTGACCAAAGCTTGTCTTTATGCCACACAATTTTGTGGGTTTTTGTTTTTTTTTTTTCAAAATGAGGGTATTGTTTCCTGTCTAGTACTTAAGATGTAAAGATTCATTAATGTTTCTGGATACTCTGAGATACTGGGATTGAATGTGCTATAAATGTGAACAGCAGAAATACTTCCAATGATAATCTAAACAGAATTTTTTAATCAATCTGATGAATTGGATACTTGCATAAATTAAACAGTGATGTCTCCAGCAGGAAGGAGTTTTGCCAGTTCAGTCCAAGATTTTTTTGTTATAATAGTTGCTGATAATTTGAAGAAGAAAAGATATATGGTGCAAAAATAACATGTTTTAAAAATGTTAAAAATAAAATGTTAAACAGAAAGTAACTTTAAATATTTAATGTCATTAAATCTAATTAATAAAATTTTCTTCAGATTTCAGATTAAAAATTCACAGAGATTCTTATTAATTTTATCTTCATTAGCCTATGTTTGTGGTATTAATTATTTGTTAGGTATTTCCATAAACATTTGATGCTATTAGTGGTGTGAACGTAAAACCAAAATTCCTTTCCTCTAACATCATTTGGATAGTACAGGAATTCCTGCTTGGCCCCATGTGCATGCCAAAGAGTCTCGCTTTGAAGGCATTCAGTTATATAAGTGCTATTGCCCAGCCCGTGTCAGGCTACCAAGTGGCTCCCAGCTCCATGCCAGCTCCATGGCCTTTGCCTTTGCATCAGGCAAAAATAATTTATACACAAAGGGTAGGAACCATTTCGGATCAACTGTAATGAGAGAACAGGAGTAGGTAGTCCAAGACATGTTTTCTGTCTTCAATGAATGTGATTTTTGTATGATTTAACGAGGCTTATATCAGTTACTTTCAGTATACCTACAGTAGTAGCAAAGTTTTGGAAAAAACAACTTGCTTTCACTGGTTTGTATTTGTCTTTGCCTTTTTAGTAGCATTATCTTTCAATTTGCCTCATTGAGCAGTATTTCCCTTGCTGCTTTGAGTCTTTTTCTGGTCCTCCCAGACATTGAAGATGTTCCTCTTCAAGTAGCTTCTGTGAAGTTTCTTAATGGTCAGAATTTTAATTTACAACATATCTCCTTCAGAAGATGGTGTAGTCAAGGCCATTCTGGTATACTGTCTATTTACATTTGCTCACAGTCTATGTATATCAGTCGATTTGAAAAACAAACACAGATGTATTTGCCTAACAAACAGTAGCTGCTATCCCAAAGTTACATTTAGAATGGGCAGAGTTAAAATATTAAGACCATGAATGAACTACTGCATAGGAGACACTAAAACTGGTGATAATAATTTTAAATCTCTCTGCCCTGTCTAAACCTTCTTTTAAAAGCAAATTAAAGTCCTTTTCTTTAGAGATATTAAAACTTCAAGCTTGTTGGTTTACCTCTGAGCAGTTAATATAGCATGTCAAATATACATATTAATTATACTTTATTATATATTATATAGCAGATACTTATAAAATTTTAAGAATTAAAAGGAAGTTAGTTCAATCAATTAAAGATTCCGAGATGCTGTGATTTAAGCTTCTGAGAAACAGTAAAATATCTGGAACTCCTGCATAGTCTTGTGGGTTCTGCTTCTCTGAGCATTCTGACTCTGATTTCCTCTGGAAGTGTCAATTGAAAACTTACTGTCCTCAGGTTTTCACTTCATTTCTTATAGAATAGAATCATAGAATCATAGAACAATTCAGGTTAGAAAAGACTGTTGGGATCATCAAGTCCAACCATTGACCCTACATTACAAGGTCGCCCCTAAGCCATATCACCCAAAACCCCATCTAAAAGACACTTGAACACATCCAGGGATGTGGTTTCTTCTTTGTTTCTTCCTTTCTCCATTGTTCACTGTAAAAGTGGGGAGGAGGAGGTGACCAAGAGGGCTGCTGGGGCCCAGAGAGACAATCCCATGAGAGGAAGGTCTCAGGAAGGAGACAGCCAGAACGGATAAAAGGGTCTCAACATGTGAGGCAGAGAGCTTTGTAGCACCAAAACAATGTTGCTGGACAAATTCTCTTTCACGAACAATAAATTGAAGCTGAGAGAAGAGTGATATTCTAGTCTAGTTACAACAGAAGAACAATGACCTTTTTTAAAAAGTTACTGTTTTGAAAGGAAATGTGGATGGCACAATCACTACCATACTTTCAAAGATTCAACTGTATTTAGAATAATCGGCAGGTAATGCAAGTGCTGCTATTATTGCTTCAGGACTTGTAGTTGCTCCCATACACATAACAAAAACTTGATCCTTTTTTGAAAAACTACATGAAAAAACTTTGAAAAAGCTACAGTGGTAAACAGTGTAGTTACTTATTCACTCATGTAGAACCAGCAGAATCAAAAGCAAGGAAATTAATAGTTCAGGGTTCTTGCAAATCTTGGAATTTTCTGGCATGCAAAACTCCTATGTTCTTCTTACCAAGAACAAGAAAATACATATTTCATCAAAACTGCCTTAGCTTTGACCTGTGTATTGTGGCCTTTATGTATTATTTGTATTATATTGTTTTAGAGTAGAATTCATCTTCACTACATTTAGCAATCTAAAGTTAGAGCTTTCATCTAAGCTATTTGTCCAGATTCCCCTTACAGAAAGTGGAGAAGGATAGATTCCTACAAATAGCAGTTCATCGCATTTTAAGATAGGTGTCTGAGATAGACTAGATGAATTACTCTCTATCACAATTTCTCTCCATTGCTTGTAGAAGAACTTAAGTGACTAGCTTTGGCTAAGCACCCAACTTTCAGATAGCTAAAAATTAGGTGAGATGAATCCTTCCCAAACATTTTCCTTTAAGGGATGCATTTAACTCAGAAATACCTGGTAGTCAATTTTCCCTGTATTATTTCACTAAAATGTGATAAGTGATATTGCTTTCTAATCATATATCTGGCATTTAATGAATAACCATAATATGAAATAATGGAAAAATTACATATGACTAGGCAGTTGATCAATACATGACATTAATATGCACATAAATCATTCTCACATTCTTTTCTAAAGAATTGCATTCATTTAGACTGCTGGTAGAAAACAAAGCTTGTTTTTTTTCTGAAGCAGCAATCATGAAGAATTCCTTCTGAAATATTGCAGGGCTTCAAGAACTCAGTACTTCTGAAAATTCAAGCTGATAATATTGATTTAGGGTCAGAGTAGGGAGGAGTTATAGTGTGTTTGCTTCTATTTGATAGGAATTGTATGTTCAGGTTTCATTTTGTGGAAGTATGAGATTTTTAATGCCCTCAACTATTAATTTCTTTAAATGTCTGGTTTTGGAAATGATGCAATTAATAACAGTGTTATTGTCTCTTAGCAACATCAATTAGTATTTGAAACAAAGGAAGGTTTGCAGGCTTGGACTTCTCCCCACGTTTTCACATAATCTTTTTCATTTGTGTGAATGAGTCAGTTATTAAGGGTTTTTAAAATGGGGAAGACAGGCCATCAGCTTATTAAATTATAGGAACAAGTGGTGCAGGGGAGGTGAAGAATGCCTCTTGCGGAGTTCTGCCTCTTTCACTGACCGCCTGACAAGATGTGCGCATCCCTTGGGTGGCTAAGTTAGCCATACATGCATGCACATCACAGCATGCTTTCCCTCCAAATGCTGGTAGAAAGGGCTAAAAAGTCACTGCAAATTATGTGTCACACTCGGCAATAGAGTAGGCAGCAAGTTGCTACCAGACCTCCTATTCCTTTCATGTCAACAAATTGCCTCTGACCTGGAACAGTATGTCTAGAGTGAGAAACTGTGTGCCCTAGATCCAAACTGGTTCTATGACCTGTTCAATCAAAATCAGGTTTGGGTGGATTTAAGTACCTTCATCTCAGCTCCAGATTAACCAACTGCTCCAGAAATTGCAACAGTTTCAATGCCTAGGCCTATGCATGTAGCTTATGGAAGCACAAGGTTCCTACTGATTGACAGGAAGTTTTCACCAATAAAAAATTCATTTTGATTTCCTTCATTTTCCCTCACTAATTATAGCTATATCCTCTGACCATATTTTGTGTAATATCTCTTCCATCTTTAAAGTTTGGCACTTACATATTCAAAAATAAATCATTCTTCCTTCACAAGAGCTTGGTATGAATAAATTTGCATTCAGAATGAGTTGGTGGGGACAGAAGAGTGAGTCTAGGATTGTAATGACAGAACTGTATCACTTATATACATCTCACGACACTTTGTGTTTTCATAACCACATCAAGCCTTGATACCGCTCAGTTTACAACCACTATGGAAGATCATGCAGATTCACCTTCATGCCGTGCCTTTGCCTTTCCCCTCCTGTACCTTCTACTGAACTAACACTTTCTGAGAAAAAACAAGAGGAAACGTGTGTTCATGTCACCATTGATCATCTCTGATGTTTGGCTATTTTTACATGTCTCACATTTCTGCTGCAGCATACCTGGCAGAGCAAACACACAGAGGCTACACCCAAGGTGCACACTCAGAAAAACTCATGGCTAATACGATGGTATAATATCATGGTTTTCTAGGAGTGGGATGCCCATAGCGATAGGTCACCGGCAGGTCTTTTTCTGCATTTATGGTGTTGCCTCTAGCTATTTAAATCCAATTCAAAGGGCAAAAGTAGCAGTTTCTACCTAAAACCAGTAAACTGACTTAAGATTTTTTTTTCCTGTAAACCTGAGAGAAAACTCCTTCAGGACTGGAAACCTGGAACTGACCATTAGTTGGTTTGAAGCCCTAGTAAAGAAGCCTGCTGTTCTAATAAATGAGAATCCACAAATGCTTAGATTGATTACATATTCAAATTTTGTATACTCACAGTTTAATTCCTGCAGGGAACCTGTAGGAAAAAAAGAACTTTAAAAAATCCCTAAAAATAAATTATTTAATCCTCAAACTGGCACATATTTATCACTAGTGTGCTGAAAAGAGTGATATAATGTTAAACTACCAGAGGAATATGCACTTCTATGTTAATATTTAGATATTTTTTTTCTTTGAAGTGAATACAGCAAATATACAGCTATAATATCCTAGTGGAAATACATGACAGCTATAGATAGATAGGTAGATATTCACAAACTGAATGTCAGAAAGATCAGCCACTGGAGCAACAAGAATTCCCAAGGAGAATATCCAAAAGATTTGCCAAGAGTGCTATAGCCATAACAACAAGAAACCTTTAAAATCCAGTTTTGTTATAAATGTAGTAGAAATATTGTTTGTTCTTAGTCTGAACCACATGAGGGTATCATCTGATGTGTTGCAAATGCCTTTCTATGTTTTGCCTTCTCAAGGGATGACTTTTGTCTCTGGGCTAATTAGAGGTATTCACAGGGAGCACGGGTGAGGTCTTCTTCATGATGGTGGGACTGACTTGTTGCCGGTGGAATTGAAAGGCTGACCATGACAACAGCAATCCAAGCTATGCCTCAAAGCAGTTTAACTCCCCTGAGATTTTGTACACCTTAGCTATGCTGAGGCTAAGTTTTGTCACTTGACACACTGAAAGGCAGACCACCTGGAAGAGCAGTGTGGTTGTTCAGAGATTCAGTCCC